>NC_039244.1:13549626-13673902 GCF_003368295.1 Carassius auratus | reverse complement strand
CTGAAGTTAGGGCACAACCTCAAGAAGATGGCTAACGTTATTGAATGTGAGGCAATGATGTCCGGTGATAAGAATGCACTTAGCAATGTGCAGGCCTTTAAACAAATCTGCGACACTAAATGGAGTGAGTGCGTGTCGTCCCAGGCCCTCCGAAATTTGAGTGAAGCAAAATGGAACTCTCCACAACTTCTTCCCTTTGCTGAAGACGTGAAGAAAATGCACCAGTATCTAGACAGCCAAAGTAATGAATATCTGACAAAACTTGAAGAACAACCAAGTATCAAGCACTGGGCAGAACTTGCGAAGGTGACACTCTGTCAGGTGATACTTTTTAATCGTAGAAGGGAAGGAGAGGTATCCAAGATGTCCCTTAATTCTTTTATATTGAGAGACACCTCCTCAACTCATCCAGATGTAGAGCTTGCTTTATCAGACCTCGAGAAGTCACTTTGCAAGTATTTCCAGAGGATTGAAATAAGAGGTAAACGTGGACGAAAGGTCCCCATTCTTCTCACACCAGATATGGTGACATCGATGGAGTTGCTTGTCAAGACTCGCCGTAACTGTGATGTGCTCGATGAGAACATATTCATGTTTGGAAGACCACAAGCACTCAGTCACTTCAGAGGATCAGATGTTATTCGTCAGATCGCTCGAAGCTGTGGAGCCAAACACCCAGCAGCGTTATCCTCCACAAGACTGAGGAAGCACATGGCCACTATGTCCAAGGTCCTCAACTTAAAGGACAATGAAATGGATGACCTTGCTGACTTCCTAGGGCATGACATCAGGGTCCATCGACAGTACTATAGGCTACCTGAAGGAACATTACAGCTGGCCAAGATAAGTAAAATTCTTATGGCCATGGAACGAGGACAGCTATCTGAATTCAAAGGAAGGAATCTCGATGAGATCCAGATTGATCCACAAGGTAAAACAAGAAGTAGTTTCATTTACACATCTTCTTCCATAGGTTTTTTTTTTGTCAGATGTCAATGAAAAAATAAAGCTGACTGAAAAATATCAAATACCATGTTACAATCGGCAGGAACACCATTGTTGGTCATAGACATTTATTGAATTTAGCGGTTTAAGAAATTTTTAGTTTGCTTCCTAATTATTTAGTTTCTTTGGTGTCTGTGTTTTCTAGAGAGAGTACTAATGGACAGTGATGGATCAGATTCTGAGAACGAGAAAGAAATTACAGAAAATGATGCTTCAGATTCACCTTCAAATTCATCTGGTATGTAATCGTTTTTGCTTAGCAGGCAATAAAGACCAGTGACCACTTGAATTAAAAACAAAACAGCGGTTTATTGTAGTTTTGTGCAGTGTTATACAAGAAGGAAATCACTTGTGAAGTGCACACGTGTCGTTCACTATTCTCATCCTTCCAGCATGCTCTCAGTCTTGCAAAGCATTATGGGCAACATATTCTAAAAGGGTACAGGACAATAAAGATTGTTACAATGTTAAAATGTTACTGCTGACATTATTGGAAAACACTCACTATTACTAATTTTTAATTCACAACAGTCTGAAAGGGAATGATGGGAAAGCTATAAAAGGCTTAATATTACTGGAAGAAAAAAGTGTGTGCTTGCTGATATTCCAGTTGTTATTGAATAATCTATTTATGTGTCCAGACAAATCCAAGAAGTCACTGCTGGAGTTGAACAACTCAAAAATCAACAACCTCCAAAAGGTATACGATTTAAATGTAAAAGGATTAAGAAAACTTCTGATATTGTTGTGCTTGTAAAGAGAGTGCATTCCATGCAGTGCTTTTATGATTTGCATGCCTTTTATTATTTTTATATCCTATACATGCTATATTATATTTTAATATCCTGAGAAGAGAAGGAAGTGAAAAGATGTTTGTTGTTGTTGTTTCACCTGTTACATCTTACATGTCACACAATTACGGTTAACCATTTAGTCAGTATCTATGCTTTTACTGAATATGCCATATATTGAAAGTCTTCAACAGTTGTGCTCATTTGTTGTTTATAACAGGCAAGAATGATAAACTACAGTTGAATGGCAAGGACTTGGAGGAACCACACACAAACAAAGAGTAAGCTGTTTTTTTCAGTGTCTTATGAAAAAGGTCATACTTTCTAGAGCTGAAGATCTTTGCCCGAACCCGGACGCGACCCGTCCGGACCCGACGGGTTCGGGCTTAATTTCTATCATCTTACGCGGGCTCGGGCCGGGCTCGGGCTTGCGCTCCGGTTTGCGAGGTAAACGCGCGGATCATTGATGTGTTTCGATTAGCGCGAGAAAGATGTGAAAATGAAATGCTGAGCAGGTGTAACGGAGGCTTGCCTCTGGTGATTACGTTTTGGTTGCACCAGCAACTAAAGCAAACTCTGAGCGAGTGTGAAAGTTTAACCATGCTTATAATGAGAATAATGAGTGAATAATGACACACCATCAGTGAGCGCAGGAGCGCGCTGAAGACATATACAGTGGATTCAATCATTTCCTCCACAAAATCATGTAGACCTAGCCTAATCTCTGTGAGTAAAGGTTTTTCAATGATAACTAAACTATTCATTGAGGCTTAAATTGCATAAATGTTGACAGAGTATTTACGCAGTGTTATTTGACACGAAATTTTAATTTGTTTTAGTCTTAGTCTTTTGACTATAATTCTTTTTTAGTTTTAGTCAAGTTTAGTCATCTGATTTGTTTTAATTTTAGTCTTTATTTTAGTCCGACTAAAATTGCTTGGTATTTTTAGTCGACTAAAATTGCTTGGTATTTTAGTCGACTAAAATAAAGACTAAAATCAATAACAGATTTACTAGACAATTTTTACAACTGGTATTAGGAACACAACTTAACCAAAATATATAAAACACAATTTCAACTTTATTTCAACACAACTGTGTCTTTATTTCGATTCAAAAGCTTTTTATGCAGCAACAAACACTGTCATGATAATGTAAACAATAACTAGCTGCCAATTGACCATCAATAAAAGAAAAATAAAGTTAGGTCCAGGACCTTAAAGTTTACAGGCTGAGCTTGAAAATAAGTGCATACATTTAAAGTAAATACTTAATAATTTGGCAGCTAGGTGGATAAAAAACGTAACAAGATTTTATAAGGTATTCATTTGTCTAGCAATATTGTATGTTTTAAAATACTACAATATTGCTAGATTTGTATGTATAATGATAGGATGTGAACATTCATGTTTCACATGACTAATATAGAAATATTTGTGATATTGTCAACAAGTAGAACATTATAAAATATACTAAACATTAGTATTAATCAAATGAATTTATCATGATATTACGTATTAGTATTGTGCTCGCATCTAATTTGAAGAAGGGGCTATTTTACAGTACTTTTCAGTTCGTAATATTTAATGCTACAACATCTACCCACTGCACTATTCCCACTTAGCTCAATAAACAAAAGAACTTCGTTGTGAAATTACATTTGAGAAAATGTCCGGGTGGCTCGTCTGTAAATGTCTTTTCAAATTGGTTGTGTTCTTGCCACGAATGAGCGCTCTGCGTGCTTTACACTTTGTTTTGTTTTGTTCGTCGTCAAACGTGAAGTGAGCTGTGGACATTTTGTCGCTCTTTTAGACAGTAGGGACTTTAAGCAACAGCTGCGAATGGAACGGCTACAGCGACCGAAAGTTTGCCGTCACACCGCTGTAGCCAAGAAGGTAAAAGTCAGTAAGCAACGGTAAACAAAACAGCGCAACGCAGCATTAATTCATTTATTGAGATCCAAAAAATATATAATTTAAAAAGCAAGAGAAGGATTGCTTTTGGCGTTAAATGACAATATTTTGTCAGAAGAGGAGTTTTTAATATTGTATGATGTAAATAAGTCTAAAAACATAACATTTATTTACCTAACCTCTCACGTTGTAGCGACTCTGGCAAATCAGCTGTTCTCCCGTAGTAGACCGTTAAATTAGAACGTCAGAAAGTAGCAGTTAAATTCGCGCAGGCGCAATACAACGCCAGAATGGCGTTGCCATTCCACCAGAGGCTGTTGCTTAAAGTCCCTATCACCTCTTCGAATGCCGACTTCCCGGGAGCTCATAAAAACTGAAAACCTTCGCTTCACGTCTCAATAAGTCAGGCTCTGATTGGTTCTCTTCTCTCATGCAGTCTGTTCTGTTTTGCCGGTTCTTTTGCTCATTCCTCGCATCTCTCCCGTCTGCTGATTTGATTTTCGTCACAGTCTATTTTCGTCTCGTCCTTTATTCGTTGACGATAATGTCAATCAATTTAGTCATAGTTTTAGTCTCCATCAGTGCCTTCTATTTTAGTTTTCGTTTCGTTTTCGCCAGCAAAATATATTCGTGACGAAAATAATGACGAAAATATTTAGTCAACGAAATTAACACTGATTTACGCTAATGTTGGCATTATTCTTTTATTAAATAAAGCAAATCCGGCGGAGCCTTTATCTTAATTTCGTTATTGCCAAATACCCATCTTAATTTAAAATGTATCTTAATTTAATTTTTTTTAAATGACTCGTTTTTATTGGTGCGTTGGTCTATTTATAGGTTAAATGAGCCCATATGTCTAGAATGCTGAGATGTTACGATGTTACAGAGGACTTATTTTATTTCTTTATTCCAACTTCCAAGTGGTCTAGTCTAGGTTAGTTATGAGTAAATTATGTAAAAACATGAATAAATTGCTCATTGTTGGCAAAAGGCAAAAGAGCTGTGTGTGTGCGCACATTTGAATAATGTCTGGCTGTAAACGGGTTCGGGCTTTAAAAAAGCTGTCAATCAAAATGTACTTGTTGGGCTCGGGCCGAAACCTGTCGGGCCTAACTTTTAAGGCCCGATTACAGCTCTAATACTTTCCATTTTTTCTGTGAAAGTTCAGTCATTTCAATAGGAATCTGCACAAAAAAAAAAAAAACATTTTGATGACAACAGAATTCCCTTGATTTTCATCTGGACGTGAAATTTGGAGGAGTTTGACATATTGTTTGACCATATTGAAAGTGTGTATTTTAGATTATTCGCCAGACTGAAATAATACTGATAAGATGATGATAATAATAATAATTCCTCTACTAATAAGAACAGTAATGGATTCATATGATAAATAAAGAACAGTAATGGATTCCTTGTATGCGCTCCTTCCTTGCGCATACAAGGAATTTGTTTTAGTGATGCTGGCCTGATGGCAAAAGTTCAAAGATGGGGTAACTTGGATGTGAGGGATCCAGAATGATTTTCTAAGCCCTTTTCCTCACTCTGCAACCCACTACACTGCGAGTAAATCACTCGCATATGCAACTAGATTTTCACTCTGGCAATTAAATTGTCTAATATTAGCCAATGGCTATTAAAATCCCAGATTTTACTCACCAGTGTGTGAGTTGGAGGCTAAGTATAAGTTTAGCACATATACTTTCACTCGCCGAAAACTCTGACTGAGCGCTTGAGTTTCTTTAGCGTCAAGTGATCTGTGATATTTCTCAGTTTATCTGATTGGACGTGCAGTGCACCTGTGTTTGACGTACCGTGAGCTCTAGTGTGAATTTTTTTCAGTTTTTAAGAACTGCCGGGTTTTCCGGTAGTGGGCGGAAACTAATGCGCAAACTGCAATCTCATTGGCTGGTGCTCACCTATTAAGCAAATCAGTTTGACCGAACGCAGACAACCTGATTAATATTCATGAATCCATTATTGTTCTTATTAGTAGAATTATCATTATTATTATTATTATCATCATCTTATCAGTATTATTTCAGTCTGGCGAGTAATCTACAAAATGTACTAGCCAATGGCGATTCAATTGCCAAGGTTTCCGTAGAGGGTCGCTCTGGATGTATACAGTTCTTGAAGGGTGGGCAGGGGAGCACCAATAATCCTTTCAGCAGTCCGAACAGTTCTCTGTAGTCTTCTGATGTCTGATTTTGTACAAACCAGACAGTTACTGAAGTACACAAGACAGACTCGATGGTGGAGTAGAACTGTTTCAGCAGCTCCTGTGGCAGGTTAAACTTCCTCAGCTGGCGAAGGAAGTACAACCTCTGCTGGGCCTTTTTTACGATGGAGTCAATGTGAATGTCCCACTTCAGGTCCTGAGAGATGGTGGTTCCCAGGAACCTGAATGACTCCACTGCAGTCACAGTGCTGTTCATGATGGTGAGTGGGGGGAGTGCAGGGGGGTTTCTCCTGAAGTCCACGATCATCTCCACTGTTTTGAGCGTGTTCAGCTCCAGGTTGTTAAGACTGCACCAGACAGCCAGCTGCTCAACCTCTTGTCTGTAAGCAGACTCATCACCGTCCTGGATGAGGCCGATGACTGTGGTGTCGTCTGCAAACTACAGGAGCTTGACAGAGGGGTCTTTAGAGGTGCAGTCGTTGGTGTACAGGGAGAAGAGCAGAGGGGAGAGAACACATCCCTGAGGGACACCAGTGTTGGTGAAGCAGCTATTTGACATGAATTTCCCCAGTCTCACTAACTGTTGCCTATCTGTCAGAAAGCTGGTGATCCACTGACCGATAGAGCTAGGAACAGAGAGCTGGGTCAGTTTGGTCTGGAGTGTTGTTGGGATGATGGTGTTGAAAGCGGAACTAAAGTCCACAAACAGGATCCTCACATAAGTCCCTGTTTTGTCCAGATGTTGCAGGATGAAGTGCAATCCCATGCTGATTGCATCATCCACGGACCTGTTTGCTCGGTAAGCAAACTACAGGGGGTCCAGTAAGGGTCCAGTGATGTCCTTCAGATAACCCAGAACCAGTTTTTCAAACGAGTAGTCATTAAGTCCTGGTATCTTGGATTTCTTTGGGGTCGGGATGATGGTGGAGCGTTTGAAGCAGGAAGGCACTTCACACAACTCCAGGGATCTGTTGAAGATCTGTGTGAAGATGGGGGCCAGCTGGTCAGCACAGGTTTCCAGACAGGCTGGTGTAACACCATCTGGGCCTGTCCATCCAAAATTTGGCAAATTCCACATTATACAGTAAATAAATTTTGACTGAATTCTGCGATTCTGCCTGCATTTTCTGCATCGCGGGAATCATAGGGCCCTACATTGTGACACAGTTTTTCAAGAAGGAAACACTGTGGGGGGTGTAGGGGTATGACTGAAATGTGAATGGGTCTAATTAAAGAATCAACAAAACTGCTATAGACTGCAGTGCAACTAGAGATAAAAGATCGGATAAACATTTACAAAATCCCTTATAATTTTGATTTTTAGATCTGTTGCTGTTGGTCTCCCGTGGCCAATATGATTCAAGCTTATGTGCAGCTTTTAATCAACAAAAACCTATTTCAGACCTGTATCTAAAATGTTTAGCTACTGAAGGCTTAAACATGAAAAGAAAGGGAAGGGTTCTCCAGAACAAAGTTCACTTCACTAATTTCACATGCAGTAATTTATGATTTAACTGGAATTTTCTAACTGGATTTTTGCAAAAATGTGTTGAAATGTTTTGTTGAGTCAATCACAATTACTAATTACTCTTATTTTATTCAGGATCTTCACAAAACTCACGCAGAAAGTGGTCTACAGAGGAGATAGAGGCTGTGGAGAAGACTCTGATGGGCTGCATCAGGTCAGGAAAGGTTCCTGGGAAAGCTCAGTGCATGGAGTGCATTGAAAGCTCCCCGGCAGCACTTCAAGGGAGAAGCTGGGAGGGGGTGAAATTTTATGTTAAGAATCGTATTGATTCATTAAAGCGAAAAATGTAAAAGCAAAGGTGGAAAGGCCTTCCTTCACCTAGATGTTTTTCCTGTTTGTTAAAGGCAACAAGTTAAAAATGTGTTTGCTTACAAAACTAATTTCAGTACATTAATAGAGCTTTCAAATTAACACTGACAAGTTAAATAAGTGTTTAATTGAATTAAGAAGTCAGTTTTGTGTTGAGTTCTTGAATTCACAAAGACAGGTAAATGTGAACAATTGCTGAAGCTCTTTTTTGCACATTTTTATTCATATGCAGCCTGTTGCATATTGTGCAAGTCAAATTGAATATTGAATAAAAAATTTGATTCATTTGATCTATTCCTCCTACTCCAGATTTTTGTGTACTGTTACAAACCTAATATTTACAGAAATATATAGCAGTATGGTGTTTTAATTCAGAGTGGATTCCAGTATGCACAGATCATTATTATTTAGACCATGATACCCATGCTGTCAAAGCTCCATGAACATTTCTTGCTCGTCATACAACATAACTTGTCATGGTTATTATTTGGACCTTTTCAGATTCTCAAAACTGAAGAAAATTAGATGTGTTAAACAGGAAGTGAGGTAAGGCTCGTTTTCACTGTTTCCATCCCCAGAAATGGTCTATTCAAATACAGTTGAACGAAATTAGTGAAAGGCAAGATCAAATACAAATTCAATAAAAATATAAATACAGACAGCATTATCCCTTTTAAACAACTCTTTAATGATTGTCCAAACTTAAACTTTGTTGTTAATCTTATAATGGTTTATAATTCTTATAAAATAGATAATCTATAGATAATTCATAGTAGTGACACCCAATGGTGGTTTGTGGTAACACACAATAACGACGTCCCCACCAGAATAGAAAAACCTGACAAAAATGAAGCTTTTTAAATTTAAGATTTTTTTATAATTAAAATGATTTTTTTGGATCAAAAATTCGTCCTGACACTTCTGACTTACAATTATGGCTTTATTGTATTTAGAAATTGCTGTCCCCACATTTAACCTCCTAGTCATGAGTCCCCACAATGTAGCAAAAACAAGTATGTGTGTGTGTGTGTGTGTGTGTGTGTGTGTGTGTGAAGAAAAGAAAGGAGAGAGTGATAAATTGAAAGAGCAGATTCTTGCACTGCTCTGTATGCGGTTCAAACCCAACAGATGTTTCTCCTCAAGGACATTCAGTAAACACTGACTTTCCTCTTTCATCTTGATGATGTATAAAATATGCTTGATTGACAAGCTTGTGATTGGGGATGCTAAATTAGTCTCAAAATAAGAATGTGCAGAACAACCAACTAGTGGTTTACTGTGGTGGACAAAAATAAATCAATAATTAATAATAATAATAATAATAAATAATATTTATTACTAATATAAATAACAATAATAATTAATATTAATATTAATTAACAATAAATAATATTAAACCTAATTGTATTTATACTAGTAATAATAATACAAATAAATTAAAATAATCATGCACAAACATAAATAAACATATCCTCAACATATCATCAAGCAAATATATAACAGATCATCATGCTGGCAAACTGCAGTTCATAACACTGAAGGCTCAAGACCAAACGTTTGTGCAGCATATCTATCCTCAGTCTGGTCTCATTAGGCTCAAAGTCTAGCTGAACTTTCTCTAAAAGGACAAGGGAAAGAATGCGTGAATGAAAAGAGTGAGGATAAGCTCATGCTTCCCATAGCTGAAATTCACAGTCCCTCACGGTGCTATCAGACCCAGACCTCACATTCTTCTACCTAATCTGACATCTTCAGCCAGAAGAACCAGGTAAAAGAAACAAACGCAAAGCACAGCTTGCTGCCAAGAGGAGAATAGTGACCATATTACATTATTATTGAACCAAAATGTATTAAAAATAGTTCCATCTTGTTGAAAATGTACTCTTTCAGTATTTGTGTATGTGCCAAGTATGTCTTCATCTTATCAAAATATTATTTTAGCAACATGCTAATGTCAGACTCTGGAATCAGCTGAAAACTTGAGTCAATTGCGAGAGCTGTCATTTACATCCCATTATGAGCACATGTAGAACGTCTCAAAACAGTCAGTCAATTTCTTTATGCATTCAGTTAGCATGCTATGCTAAAAAGTACAGCTGACAGCAGGCTGCAGCTCACAAAGGTTTAAAACCTATTTTACACAGCAAAAAAAAAACAACAAAAAAAACAGCAGATATCTGATGACTACCGCTACTCATTTAATATTTCAGTATACTTATCTTTGTGAGACTAAAAAACTGCCATTCCTTTATGTAAGACATGTACAAACACACACACACACACAGAGAGAGAGAGAGAGAGAGAGAGAGAGAGAGAGAGACAGAGTGGTTATGAGGATATTACTGACTCCAGCAACCAAGTTAATGGTTTCCATTAACATGAGAGGAACCGTTAAGCTGGAGCCTGTGGCTTTCAGTAGAACTCAGAGGGGAGGTTGTATATGTGCGCAGTGTGCGTTACACCTCGGGCATCCTCTTTTTTGTGTTTTTTGTTTTATGTGTTTTTGGACTCATTAAATGCAACTGCATTTTGACACTAGCATAAGGTATGTGTTAAAATAACATGCATAAAAGACATTTCAATGGAAAACAGAAAGGTTCAGATGATCACAGATAGACTGGGACAGTGTGAAGTGTGTAAACATCTTTCCGCTGGTCTGTTGTTCTTGTACTATTATGAATTGCCCCCACATAAGGAAGATACACGGAGATAACAATGGCCCACTAACAAAATATACAAAAGTACCTTTAGCTGAAGACCTACAAGAGGAAGTCCTACAAGACCTAGAGGAAAAGCTCCCGCTGAGCTTTCGTCCTCTTTTACCATTTCCACAAGGAGGGATTTTGCTTAAATCTTGTTCAGCACAACATATTGTGAATGTGAATGCACCAGCAGAGCAATGTTGGGCACTCTGAGGTTCAGAATAACTTTTGAGCCAAAACTTTTCTGCACCACAAACATCACCTCTCGGAATTGCTGAAACATATGTTTTTATTATTATTTTTTTTTTCCCAGAACGGTCTCTGTACACTTCTCCTGTAAGCCAAACAGTATTAAAATGATGGTATATGCCGTTAATAATTATTTTCATGTTGTGGCTGATAACTGATAAAGAGACAATATTAACAATAAATTTAAAAACAATAAACGATAAAAAATAAACTAGAAACAATTGGTTTAGATATTACAATGAATGCACATTTTATGTACAAATCTGATAATAATAATTTTCATGTTGAGGCTAATAGCTGCTAAATGGCCAATATTAAAGTTAAACATTTATAATAAATAAATTGTTAAGTGTTATTAAAAATGTATGTATGCATGTATAAAAGTAAGACCAGTTGATTCAAATTCTTCAAGTGAATTTAGGCTTTACAGCATAAATGCACAAACAGTATGAAAAGGAAGATTTGGTTAAGATTACATTTCACAGTGTTTTTAAAGATTGAGTGATTACGAATATATATCTAATATTCACTGAAACAGTTACATTTAAGAAGAACTGCAATATTGGCCAATAATTGCTATCCCGCCAACACACTATGCACCCCTAAAAGAGTCATGCAATATTGAGTTTCTTCTAAATAATTCAATTTCTAAGGAAACAAAATATCAACATGACTGGATTACAGTAGAATTCTCATTTTGGTGTGAACTATGCTTTTAAACGGCTACATTCTGTCTCCACACAGAAGAGTTTGCATCAGCGGAATGTTTTCGAGAGCGGTGTTCATGGTTGGCTCCGGCACAGACCACAGACTCCTCAGCTGGAGCACAGCAGGGCAGACATGGCACAGCAACCACACCACACCAACCATATTCAACTCGGTTCCATACGCCATCACGGAGGAATGACCCAGATCCAAATGAAACAACCCGACTGGTCAGTATTAAAGGCCTGTGGGACTTTTTTGTGAGAGACTGCTAGCTACTGAAGCAGGAGGTAAAGGAGATGGAGGAAGGTAGACAGAGAGAGAGAGAGAGAGAGGGATTTCAGCAGCCCTGATATAGCAGAGCCACGTCAGCAGCAAACAAAACTGCTGCCAGGTCGCACTCAAGCTGTCTGGAGCAGACTGCCTACAGAGAGAGAGAGAGAGAGAGAGATGAGTGAGCAAAGGAATATTACTGTAGAAGGAGGACTAGACTCCCAGTGAGATGGCGAGAATGCAGAAAGGCGCAAGGAGAGATTAAAAACAAAAGACAGGACACAAGTGTCTGGCCAAGGGGAAGCCGAGGAGAAGAGAGAGAGTTGATGAAAGGTGGGGGCATGTAGCTGCTGGACAGAATTGCTGACAGACTCGAGGAGTTCAGTTCAGTCTGAGATTTCAGAACGGCCAACCCAGTTCCACAAAAAGAAAAAACCTGATTTCTAAGGAACTTTAGCAATTATTCTTGGAAGAGCCACATCTGGCCTCCTAAAACCTTTCAGGCAGATGTGAAGATCTGGAGATGAGGAGAAAAGGAGTGAAAAAAGATGCCTCTCCTCCAGTCATCTGAGGTCCGAAAACATGTTCCAAATCGGACTAATCCTGACTAAGCCTTCCTTGGAAACCTGGACGACACTTCACTGTGTTAGAGAGCGCTAACTAAACATCAAATTCAATGAGGGTGGTAAGTCATATAAAAAAAATACAAGAGTTTGCACAAGTGATCAAGTGGCCGCAAGTTGAAGAAAAAAACACAAGCATCCACTGACAAATGAGAAATACAGAGCAAAATTCAACAATTTCAACTAAAAGCATACTGTTGATGAGAAAACAGTAAAAGCAGTTAATCAGATATAAAATACAATATAACTTTAACTTAGTTACTTACTCTAATATTTCATGTAATGCTGATCTGAATATTTGCATTGAATTAATTGTGGGGTCGGCATCTGCATTTGCACTCTGTAATTGATTTGATCAAAAAGAGTAATAATGTGGAATATTATTACAATTTAAAATAAGTGTTTCCCATTTTTATTACATTTTAAATTGTTCCAGTGATGGCAAAGCTAACTCAGTAGCTATCACTCCAATCTTCAGTGTCACATGATCCTTTAAGATATTTTTCTTCTCATTATCAATGTTCAAAACAGTTGTTCCGATTAGTATTTTTGTAGGAAACATGACACATTTTTTCACAGTTCCTTGATTATATGAACTTCTGATGATTTGACATTATATATAAAGTATATAAAATTATACCCAACACTGATTGATTATACCCAAGATCTTTACACACTCACTTCCAGATCCGTCCTCTTTGCATTCTGATCCACATCACACCAAACTACCCTGGTGCCACACCAAGTCACACAGCTGAAACCTCACTGGAGCGCACATACTTTCCTGATGAAATCTAACTACCATGTAGGGTTTGGTTTGGACTCCTGTGCTCTAATATTTGGTTATGATACTGGAATGGTCTGCAAGGAACATTTTTAAGTAACACTGTGCTGAAACTGCAAAGATCTAAAGAGCGTCTGGTATGCAGAGCTGATGTGTTCACTCTTTCCCTTCTTCTCGCTCAGCTCTGAGAGGGTGTGGCTGAGGAATGGGCGGCAGAGCTTTAATCTTCTGCCAAAGCCTGTAAGGCACATCTGGAACAAGCAGGGCAAACCGTCTCAGCCGTGCCTCTCCGGCCACAGTCACTGGGCCTTGTCCTAATGAACCCTCTCACCCCAAACTGTTCTTATCCTTTGAG
Organism: Carassius auratus; assembly: GCF_003368295.1. Taxonomy (NCBI): domain Eukaryota; kingdom Metazoa; phylum Chordata; class Actinopteri; order Cypriniformes; family Cyprinidae; genus Carassius; species Carassius auratus. The sequence goes on along the minus strand of NC_039244.1, from coordinate 13,660,480 downwards.
CTTTGGCCTGTAGACAGGAGGAATTGTCTCAATTCACCTACTCTTTGTCTTTCTCAGAGAATCTGCTCTTCTCCATAAGCCCCAACACAATCCCACAGACTTTTTTGTTGTTGTTGTTGTTGTTGGAAACTGGAGATATCAAATACAAGTGTCAGAAGTCTGTCAGTGTTTATTCTGGATCTTTAACAGATTTAAGAAAATCAGATCTGAGATCACGTTCTTCAAATTGAGGTGGTCTTTTAAATGGAGTGGTCTTTCACTTTCATGAGTTCAACTTGTCACTCTTTCTAGATGTGCTATTATTATTGGATTATTTTTTAAATATCAATACATTTAATATTTTAAATATTCACATATTTATAAATATTAAAATACATTTAAAAAGAAAATATTTGCATATAAATATAAAGCCACAAATCCCGTCAACAGATCTTGCATTAAACCTGGAAAATTCCTTTTGAGGCAATACTGGACTCATCTTCTGGGTTCCTTCGGAAAGTTCTACTTCATTAACACATACTACTGCACATCACCTGAGTGTCTTCTCCAGTTGACCTATTATCTAAAGCTAGACATGTCTCTCAGGGCAACGAGGCTCCCAAACATAAATAGAAGACCAGCTGCTTCATGCACATAGATAAATAAACCCTAAAGGAGGGACTGTAACACACTTTCACCACCGTAAAAACCACTGCCTTCAGGGTTACAGTTCAGATTCAGTATTGTATCTGCCTGCCACCCTCCGATTTGTTTCAGCACAACGCAATAATAAGCACATGGACTCCTGATGCAAAAGATGATTAATCAGTTATGAAATGACTGCAGTTAGTGGAGTAAGTGGGAGAAGCGATTGCTCAGGTGGGATGTAAATCTTTAGATGTGCCGAGGCCGAAATGTAGCAGGGATGTGTATTTTGCTCATTTCTACTCCTCAAGTACTTGACAGACACTGTAAATCAACCAAGCACATTGCTATTACCTCAGTACTTGAGTCCATTCCTAGTCTGTAGAGCCTGTGGCTTGTAATATCTGCCCCCTCTGTCTGTGCTTTGTGGGAGTATGGTAAGCTGAGAAAGTCACTCACTTCATGCCACAATAGCAATTCATGGGGCTTTTCTAAAGATAGCTAATGACCTTCAGTCAATGTAGATACAGTACGATGGCAAGGACAAGAACACTTTTGTCCTCTTTCGGTCAGAGAATACAACATGTCTTCCTTGCTCATTTTTGTTTTTCTTTTTCTGGCCAATATTGACTCCCATGGGCTCCTTACAAATACATTCAGCATGGTTAATTTCAATACGCTTTCCAAGGCTTAAATGAAATCTTTTTGGTGTGTGTTGTGCAGGAAAATCAGATTCGAGAGCTTGCAGAGTTCATCGTTTTTTGCCGTGCGTCATTACGAAATCACGGCGTTCAGATGAGAATAACGTGCTCTCAGCAAAAGCTGCAATTACACCCGAGAAGCCGTTCTCCATAGCTCCTCAGAGCAGAAACAATAAAACACACTTAATTACACAAACATACTCACAGTACAGACACAGATACTGGGGCTTTTCATGTCATTTCATCAAGCGAGATTTAAGAGGACTTACAGGCTTATTCAACTTTTTCTGAGGACGTCACCTAAGGCCACACAGGCTAGAAAATGTTTAACCAATAGCAAAAAACAAAAGTTATCTACTGTAGGCATTGTTTAAGTAACTAACCTTCATCCTGGTATGTAACCCTTACTTTTTGCCAGCCAATCCGGTCCAATTGGAAAGAAATCAAGCACCAACCTACATTTCTTTCTTACTGAATATCCTGTTCAACTAGACAATAAGTCAAATGAAAGAAGTACAAATGTGTTGCAAATGTTAATTTTCATAAATTACCAGAAGAAACTGCTCTTAAATACCAAAAACAGTTGGTGCCTTATCAGCAGATACTGAAGAGAGAAGGAAAACAAATGAAAATGGTTCATGTCTGTCCAAAAGCATTAGAAATGAAAGTGGCTGCTGATCATGTCAGGACCTTAGGTAAACCTTTACCTGCCCTTCATAAAGACCACATCTCTCCAGCTAGGCAAGTCAAATCACAACTGTGCTCTTCCTTGGTGGGGAAATGCTGGAGATAATGCCTTCACACATTGCCCTGACCTCAAAACAAAACAACAAAAAGAACGGGACACACATACAGAAACACAAAACAGACAATGAGCAACCCCAGGACAGGCTGAACTCAAACAGCAGGACCTCCCTTCATTTGCAAAAGTGTGGGAAAGCAGCACAGAGTGGCCTTACTGCCGAGAACGGACTGTGGCAGAGGGTCGTTAAGCAGTCCCCTGGAAAAAGAAAAAGGTCACACTGCTTAAACATGACAGAGATTACAGTTCAACTCTTCCACTCTAATTAGCAGCGATAGGAGCGGGCTGGAACTTCAGTAAACATAGGGCTCTGAGCACTGTAATGACCTGCCACTCAGCCAAAAATCTTAAAGACACTAGCTGTTGCAATGCTGACAATGGATCCTGGCAGGCAAAGGGTTAAGATTTGAGTTGGGTCAAGAAGTTGAGGCTTAAGATGCTAAAAATAACTGCACAACATTCAGCTAAGTGTGTCAAAAATAGAGGTGAGTGGGATCTCCACGTGGGTAGACAGGAAAAAGTGGCTATTCTTGCGATGAAAGATGATGATGATGATGAGGGAGGACAGAAAGCGACCAATAAGAGCAGAGAATCCTTAATTATAATGTTCTTACTCAACAGCCTCTTCTGTCCACTTTTCCGCTAGCCTACTTCAAGAATTCCAGAAGCCTGGAGTCAAAAAACAAGTGGCCGAGAAACAAGCTTTTATAATTGAAAGTACAGTTCACCAAAATAATATTCCATCATCATTTATTCACCATAATATCATTCACTAGAACACAAAAGTGCTTTTGTCTGTACAGTGAAAGTAAGCAATGTTGTTTCGTGGTTTTCTTAAACGATATTAATAAAAACAATCTCAAAATCTTCTTTTATGCCTTGCGGAAGAAATCCATACAGGTTTGGAGCGACATGAGTTCAGTAAATTATGACAGAATTATCTTTTTGGGTGAACTATCCCTTTAAATTAAACCTTTTGACTCCAAATGCCAACAAAATGTCCAAATCGACTCCAAAAGAAATGTCTCTGTGCGTTCTGTGTTGCCAGCGGTCCACGGGCTAAACAGCGGTTACTTTATATAAAATCCTAAATCCAGGCTTCTGCTCTGAGGTTTGCATAATGACAAAGAAGCCTCTCTGTAAAAGGCAGCTACTTCAGAGCCTGTGCTTCAGTCAACACTTCTAATTAAACCCAGTGACCTTTTTCTGTAAACACGTGCGTTTGAAATGCCCCTCTCCCCCATGTGCCACACCTTGTTCTCGTTGTTTCGCCGGGTTGCTTTTCCTCGCTTTTTTCAATGCTGTGATGCCATAAATTGATCCTTTTCACTAAGCATCGGATGTGCTTGTGTGCTTCTGTCAAACACAATGGAACAACCTGAAAGGCTTGACATAAGTACTGGCTTGTTGATTCTAACCTTACACAGAGAGAGGTTAAAGCCAAGTACAGCCATTAATTACAGCATTGATGATTTTCCTTTAGGAGTAACTGGTTCGACAAAAACGAAGCTACAAGCACACTTGGCATGACTCAATCCGGCTGAGATTACAATGGATGAAAGTTAATGCACTGAAGCCAGAAAAAAAGTGCCATTGGGAATCAGGTGAGGACTTAAAGCTGACGAACACACAAAGGCACACTGTGGCAACGAGCAGGGCCAGTGCTATGGTCTGTTGTTCTATTCTTGTGTCAACACATGTTGCTGCCAAACCCTACAGAGCTTTGTTTCTGACTCTTATCACAACAGCATGCCCTTCACAGACCATCCAGCCTGCTCTCCACCCGTCTATGCCTTCACAACCTGAAGATCACTTTTGAGCAGGGAAATCTCTGTTATGTCACCTTTAAGGAGTCCTATGATGCAATTACATGTCTTCCTTTCTTTTTTGGAGTGTTACAATGATAAGTGCATAGATAAGATCCCTAAAGTCGCAAAGACTAAAGTCTTAAACCCAAAGAGATATTCTTTATAAAAGTTCAAACTTGTCCACGCACTCCTAAAATGCCTCATTTAAACGTGGCCCCACATGTCTACGTCACTGTGTGGTAAGATTTGCATAACACCGGCCAAATGTTTATGCAAAGAAAGGAAGCGTAACTTTGATTCTTGCTGTAGTATTGTTACTGCTGCTATCACCATGCTGTGGAGACGCGGTGTGTTTCTTTGTGAAAGCGTAACTACTTTGTTCGGCTTTCCAAAATAGCACACTGCTAGAAATCAGTAGTTAAGTTGTATTTAAAACACTGTTCCAGAACAGTTCAACCCAAATATTCAGATGTGAGCAGCAACAGTAATACTTGGAAATTATATATATTACATCTATTTATACATACAAATTCTGTTTCATTTATGTAATTCAAAATACATATTTTCTATTTGAATACAGTTTTCTATCGCTATTACTCCAGTCTTCAGTCCCATGATCCTTCAGAAATCATACTAATATGCTGACTTGCTGGTTAGAAATTTTTTTTATGTTGAACAGTTGTTGCTTTTCAGAATTTTTTGATGAATAGAAATTTAAAAGAACAGCGTTTATTTGAAATATAACATTATAAAAGTACAAATCTGTCAATTTACTGTCAATTTTGATCAATTTAATGCATTCTTGCTGGATAAAAGTATTAATTACTTTTTTTTTTATCTTCCTGACAATAAACTTTTAATCAGTAGTGTATATATAATAACAAGGCAAAAAAGTTTGGAAAACACTGCACTAGATAACACTGGCTAACTGAAATACTGTGACCAGCTAATGAATCATTCATTAAGCTCTCTTGTATAAACAAAAATTGTTATTAAAAATTGTATTTTTAGAAGGCAACACACTAGAACGTTGTGCAACTTCTCAAACTAAAGTTCTCCTCTGAGAGCTGTCCTTATCTGCGCAGCTGTTCAGAGAACTCAACCGCAGCCAATGCAAACAATCCATCTTGTCCATCGTTAATTAGCTACAGAGACACTAAATGTTAAAGGGGACTGTTAATGAGACAAAGAGGCATTGTAATCTGCCATTGTACAATCGGCCTTTTATTTCCTCAGAGGCATGCCAGTCGTGGCCCTGCGTCCAGCCTCTCATCAGTTTACACCAGCTCCAAATCCAATATCACACCAGTCATGGTTCCAATTAACTAGAAACACACCACGAAACCAGATAAGAGTGAACAACAGCACCAACCCAATTCTAGAAACGACCTCCTGAGACGGCAGGACGGAGGAACCTGTTGCAAGTTAAACTGCATGAAACAGGAAGCCCAGCATACCTTGAATGCATTGCAGGGATCCATCCTCTGCTCTGATAGTGAAGGTCTCTCCAGGGTTGACTTGCACGAAGATCACCTGCGGAAACACTGGGAATCAGACATGCCAAACTTCTGATGCAAAGCCAAAGTTTTGTCAGCAAACACAATCCAAGACAGGAAAAAAAAAAAAGTTGCAATTCCTTAAAATGCATTAATCCATTACTTTAAAATGAGCCGTGGAACATTTAGCGAACTTTAGTCACCACAACTGCCAAGAAAGCAAGTATGATGCAACCAGATGTCATGAAACCAGATGTGGAAGCCCCTTGAAACGGTCCGTTCGCCGTGCCATCTTCTGCTTACCATCATGTTCTCAGTGCACAGGTTGCTGAGAGTGCAAACGTGCCTGTAGATGTGAAAAAGTTGGCCCGCCATGTTGCACGAGCCCTACGTTTCCTTACAGCCCTGATGCTCGTGTGTCAGGCAGACCTCCCATCTCCCTTCTCTAGCCCTTGATATCTGGGCAACTACTTCCTGCTTCCACACACACATATACACACACACACACACTGTCTGCTGCTGCAGTTGCTATGGGAACGGTGGCATGCACTGAAGAGTCAGGCTGGCTTTCCAGAGGAAAACCTTGTGTTCTCCCCTCCCTCCTCTTACCAGCACACACCTAATGCAGATAAAGGGCTCACCCAACACACAGACGCGTAACATTGGCAGAATGCAAATGTACACTTCCACAACCTTATGCAAGCATCATACTGATGTCATATCTGGCTGACATCGGACAGTGTGGGTAATCGAATGTAATTAATTGAGAATGATGGGACTGACAGCTTCGCCAAGACCAGGAAGGTCGTTCAGTCTGTTACACTTTCCGGTGATGCAGGGAAACGTGGACATGGACTTGGCGGAATTCAAAGCACTTAACCTTCACTATCTGGTATAGATGCCCTTTTCCTTATCTCACAAGGGTCTGATTCTTTTTCCGCTCTGACCGGATGAAACGCGACCGGGGAGCTGTATCTGCAGCACCTGGAGAAGAGATCAGAACAGACTGATCCGCTCTGATAGCACAGATCTACAGAGAGATGTGTGAGGGAAATGTGAGGCATGCCTGAAGGCTCGAAGCGCTGCGTGAATGTCCAATGTAAGATGAATACAATGTTCCTCATTGACCAAAATACTGACCTGGTTCAGAATGGATGTTTCTGGCTTTGTTTTCCATCAGGAATTATCCTATGTCAGTTTAATTTAAGGTAACGGCTGACCTGCAGCCAAAAAACTTTTCACTTTCAACTCTCAAGAAACTTATCAAGGTGGGAACTCTTCCTTCAGCAAGGCATGAACCCATAGAAAAATGGTCTTGAACTTAGAATTAACTTTTATTTTTGTTCCTCTTTAAATGGGGAAGAGTGTATTTTGTGCACCTAACAGGTTTTCTAACAGGTTTCCTGAACACTACTAAACAACTGCATTGTTCAGTCAAATGCTGTATCTTTTCTATTTTAAAAAAAATTAAATCAATAAATCATTCCATTGATAGACAACATTTTTAACACTAAAAAATAAAACATGCCTGCATATAGTTTCACAAAAAGATTATTTATTGTCATTTGTTTCAAGGATTCAAAAAATAGTCTCCATGACTGGAATGGGATCATCTTTTTAAGGGTCCTTTGCAATTTGTAGTTTACATTTACATTTCTATGCATACATCTGGAAGAGGCATTATGGAAAGCAACTTATACAGCATTCAAGATACACATTATCAGTTCATGCCCTGCCCGGAGTAACACTCCCGCTCACCTGTTGCGATCCATCCCCATTAACATTAATCATGTGCGGAATCATGGCCACCTCCCCGTTCAGTAGTGGTGGCGGCAGGTCCAGCGGAATCTGGTCTGTCATCATCATTGTGACGTACATTCATGGAGAACTTTCCAGGACTGCCTTTCTGTGAGGAAGAAAGAGGAATAGATGGTGAGCAAACACTCCGAAATAAAGTCATATGATCTTAAACTTGCAAACACACCCTCTTTGGGTGTCCTTGTTTTGTGCTGTAAGTAAGGTAGACGTGTACATTTATCTGAAGTGATTTCACAATATCTGGTTGGTTTGTGAGGTTTGAGTGACTGAGCAGATTCATAAATGGATGGAAGATGCAGAGTTGCACTGCAGTGACTCAGCATGCAACTGAAGCCCCATTCACCCCATGAGTGATTTCCACACAAACAATGAACACCGTTTTGATAGAAAAGCAAGCTGGTAATGATCCACTCGTTTAGTGCTGCATGACTGTGATCTAATGGAGGAAATAGTTTGGGGAATGAAAAGGTGACTGAGTCATCAATGAAGAGTAAAGTGGAGCAATAGACACACAATTTCTTCATACTGGATGCAAGGCCACCCGTTTGTAACATAAACACACACATAAACAGTACCACCACTGTAACAGAGGAACAACATGTGCAGAGCCCTCAGGACCCAAATGCAGAGAGAAAAGAAAGAAAAAACGGACTTTCATCAATCAGACCCTCACACATGATTCACCAGAAGGCATACCAAAAAAAAAATACTACGCATAAGGACTGCAGACCGTTTTATTATTTACTCAGCCTCATACAGTTCCCGAAATTTTAGGACTATATTTTCTTCTGTGGAAAACAGAGGACAGCTTTGTTTCTTTTTTCGTCCACACAATGAAAGTCAGCGGTTGCCAGTGTTGTTCTAGACTACACTGACTTTTACTCTTTTTAAAACATCAGCTTCTCGGTTCCACGTAAGAAAGTCAGACAGGTTTTTACAGACTTCTACATAATAAAAATCATACATACTTTTATTCAGCGAGGACACATTAAATTGCTCAAACGTGATGAGAAAAACTATTTTACAAAAGACTTCTATTTTAAATAGCATTCGACAACATTGATAATAATAAGAACTGTTTCTTCAGCAGCAAATCAGCATTAGAATGATTTCTGAAGACTGGAGTAATGATGCCGAAAATTCAGCTTAGCCTGCACAGGAATAAATACAATTTTAAAATGTATTAAAATAGAACACAGTTATTTCAAATTGTAATAAAGTTTCACACAGCCTTGGTGAGAATAAGATAATAAGAGATAAATCCTTAAATGGTACTGTATATATATATGTAAGAAGAGTTCAGATGCAAAAGCCTCTAAATGCCATCTGAAATTTTCATCTAAAATTAGGATTTTTATCAGGCTCCTATATTTATGTTCAGTTATTTTACTTTAATAGCCTGGAAAAGGACCTGCACATTGCCATTATAGTAAAGCATAGGAGCTTGATAAAAATCCTAATTTTAGGTGAAAATTTCAGATGGCACTTAGAGGCTTTTGCATCTGAACTCTTCGTATATTAATAAATAAAATAAGCACGGAAGCATGACTCCAAAGTTCTAGCAATCCTTAGCAAAAACCAATAAATTATCTTTTGGATACAGATAAGTACATCATGTGCCATTTTACCCTTCATTCTGTTCTGTCCATTGATGTTAAATGTTTCGTTTTTCTGTCACCCACATAAGCAGAAACAGAAATCTGCAGTTATTTGGCAGCAGTCGGTTCACTTCAAACGAGAGGTGAAAACCCAGCTGAAGACACTATTATTGTTTGTGGACATCCGGACAGCGAAAATCTGATTCTTCTCTGTGAAATAATGTAGTCCATCCACACTCCCATTGTATCTCCATTCTTCTCTCCACTCTGTTTGACTTTCCATCCATCCTTCATTACCTTATGCCCGCTCCTCATGCTCCATGTTTATGCAGTGCATCAGGTGAGATTGACATGGCAAAACAAGAGTAAACAGTTTAAACAGATGGTGACCTCCTTTAGGCCCAGTCACGATCTGAGCTTTTCCTGATGATTCTGTGATGAGATCAGAATGTGGCTCTGGACTAGAAATGCAGGAAGATCAGCCTGGAACAATCCATCTTTCATCTGGTTTTCTAGCATTATGATGTCTACCAGTACTGACCAGAGACCCAGTCGGACCTTGTCAAATCTTGACTTTAGCATCTGCTGCTTGGGAGATGCTGATTGGCTGATGAAACTACAAGAGCATTTATTATATTCCATAATCCAAAATCCTGATTTTAATAATAAATTATATTCTAATGTACTTTCTATTCAACAGTCCTGGGTCCTGTGTTAAAGCTGCGGTAGGGAACTTTTGATGCTCTAGTGGTTAATAAACAGAACTGCTTGCGTCTTGCGGAAGAACATCGTAGCCGGAACTACTTCTCTCTGTTTATGCCTATGAATTTGAAAAGATCTATATCTAAAAAAGGTCTATGAAAAGATAGGAAAGTTGACTTCTGAATGTGTCAGAAATATAAACAGACAGAATGACTGTGAAATACACCATCACACATGAAATAGAGGAAGAAAGAGAGAGAGAGAGACGGACAAGACAGACAGACGACCACACACAGAGACAAAACCCTACAGCTAACCAGAAATAATTAATGACCTTTTAAGAGCCACTAAGCCACAGTCCTAGAGAGCTGAGGGGAAGACTGATGGATGGAAAACAAAAGAAAGAGACAGCAAAAAGGAGAAAAATGGGTTTAAATGACTAAATAAAGGCCTTCAGAGTTAATTGAGTCAGCTGTCAGCTGTGAAGAGTGGTCCTGATGCAGTCGTGGTTTCAGGCGACAGGTTAAAGTGCTGGATGGTTAGGCTGAGATTAGTTCAGTTGAGCGGCCCTTGCTGAGCTGCTTTGATGCCTGGATCCCTCCAGCTTTAGCAGCTAATGGGGCCTATGCTAAAGCTTTGGCCTCTCACCCACCAAAAGCTATAATTAGTATTTCCACTGAAACTGAAGCTTGCATTTATTTTAGGATTTGTCCAACTTACAGTGGAAACTTAGAATGAGATGGTAAAAGGCTGCGATAGCTTAATAGCTGTGTTTACAGAAATGCTGGACTAATTATGTCATACACTTTGCAGCCTTTGTTTGAAATAGTTTTGTTCTCCAGCTGTTCTGTTTGCTGTTATGTCCATGGATTTCCATTGTGAAGGCTGTTCCACCAGTGAAATCCTTGAGGTTTCCTCCTCTTTGAAAGAATGTCTGATTAATAAGGTGTCGATTCCAAAAGACGATAAAATGTTAAATTGAAAAATTCCTTCAAGGATAGGCCCCAACAATCGGCCGCTTGTTCACTGAGGCTGAGGGAAGTGGTGGGATGAGAGACAGCCTTGTGTGAAGGGGCCAGGCTTGCTCCTGGAAGCGAAAACTGAGGACTGCCTCTCGAATCTAACAGAGGACGTAAAATACCATAATTCACTGAGGTGTCACCTCATCTGCCAAAGAGGCCCAGTTCAGCTTTATAAACCCAGAGCCCTGAGTGTGTGAAACCTTTCCATTCAGCTATTGACATCTGACATTTACCTTAGCACTGTTGTTTACTTACCTAAAAAAAAGGTGACAAAAATAATATATTATATATACACACACACACACACACACACACACACACACATATATACACACTACTGCTACTAGAGCAGAACAAATAGACACAGGAGTCTCATGATGTATATTTGAGACTGGCCTTCTGGATCCTCTCTGTTCATTACCACATTTTCACAGTAATTTACATCCACAATTTGAGAAACAAAAAGAAGAACTCACTTTCTTGTGAAGTCTGCCACAGAGTCTTGCATGCAATGCCACACACATGCAAACTCCCACAACTCATACATTGGGCTGACGGCACAGCACCTCAAGTAACGCAAACTGTTATTTTAGGGTGATGGGCAACATTATCCTTTCACTTGTCTTTTTCTCTTTCTACTGCTCCTCCTCACCCTTCTCTTTTTCTTGAAGGGATACTCCACCACCCAAAAATGAAAAGGTTGTCATTAATTACTCGCCCCCATGTCGTTCCAAACCCATAAAAGCTTTTTTCGTCTTCGGAACACAATTTAAGATATTTTGGATGAGAACCGGGAGGCTTGTGACTGTCCCATTGACTGCCAATCACAGTCAGCACTATTTGGGAAAACAACTGCTGAACGCAAACTGGGTACGCTCAGCCGCGCCACAAGGATACGTTTTCTATGTGAATTTACGTTTTAATTTGAAAGAAAACAGCCCATCAAACGAACAAAGCTTTAACAGGTTTGGAATGACATGGGGGTAAGTTTTTAACCCTCTGGAGTCGATTCATGCATATACGCGTTATAAGGCATTTTCTCCTGATAACCCCTAAAAGAACTTAAAGTACACTTTCAGTTTTGATCATGCAGATAAGAGCAACACATCAATCTAATCTGTAAAGGGTCTACTTTTATTTGTCTACAGACATAATAACAACAAATCTTTGTGCATTTATAAAATAAAAATAACAAACAATGTGTGCTGTCTGCAGCCTTTGTCTGCGCTGATCTTCATTTATACATGCGTCATTAAAATGAACTGTAACTCAAGTGAATACTCAACGAAGAGATATGAGAGAGATATCTATAGAAAGCCTGACATGTTTACTTTTAAACTAAACAATTGCTACCGAAAACAAATGTTCTGTGATAAAGTAATCCATATGAAAACAACGCGATGTGCGTTTTTCACGTCTCCCTTCATTGTATCTAATGTGACCACGCCCCCGCGCTGAACACGCTTTTGAGATTATAATGTTTCACTGAAGCGTGCGGCTTGAATACGCCCATAAAACAGAAAACAAAGCAGCGAGACTGTTCTTCCAAGTTTTTTATTTTACTGTTTGCTTCACGCTGAGAGGAATAAGACATAATTCACCCCAAAAAGATGCGCTGTGGATTATCTCAGGATTTGAATTTTGGATTACCTCAGAAAAAAAAAAAAGAAGCGCTTTATTCAGCAGAGATCATAAACATGAGTAAGTCTCTTTTTATTTATTTATATACTTGTATTAGGTTTCACATAATCTGTAAACATTTTACTAGTTAGACTCTTTCCAAACTATAATTCCTGATTAAATGTATAATCAAGTAAAACATTATAAAATTTTCAATAACAATATACACTATATCATTCAAAAGAAAATAAATCTAAATGTAACAAATGTAACAAACAATACTGTTCTTTTCACACACAAAAAAAAGGTAACACTTTAGAATAAGGTTCCATTAGTTAATGTTAGTTAACTACTTTCGTTAACATGAACTAAGCAAGAACAATCCTTCTACAGCATTTATAAGTCTTAGTTCATGTTAATTTCAACATTTACTAATGCATTATTTAAATCAAAAGTTGTGCTTGTTAACATTAGTTAATGCACTGTGAATTACCATGAACTAACAATGAATAACTGTATTTTCATTAACTAACATTAACGAAGATGAATAAATACAGTAATAAATGTATTATTCATTGTTTGTTCATGTTAATTAATACATTAACTAACATTAACTAATGGAACCTTATTCTAAAGTGTAACCAAAAAAAAAACTGAAAAAATATTCTCAGCTCTTTTCCACATTAATAATAATAATAATAATAACAACAATAAATGTTTTTTGTTTGTTTGTTTGTTTTTTTGTAGAAAATCAGTGTGTCATTTTGGGATGGACTATCCGTTTAAGTGTTTAAAAAAACAAAAAACATAAAATAAATAAAAAAATCTAACCAGCTGGTCAAAACCTGAGTACCAACAAACCCTATTAAACTTTAAAAACAAGGGTTAATTGAATCCATAAGCACAACACAAGCTTTCACAACACACAGCTCTTTAATTGGCATTTAGATTAAAGGTAGATGAAAACAGGCTGAGTATGCCTTGGGAGATCATAGCATGAGATGTGAGCATACCTTTCATGCTTATAATGTCGGGTATTTTCAGGATAACCCTCCCTAGAATCTTGCAGGGACCAACATTAGCAGAGACAGTGTAAAGGAGATTGACAAAATTCACCAAAATATGACTTAAGAATAGGAGTCCCATTTTTTTTTTTTATTAAAAGAGCCAATCATCTTAATCTTATTATTAAGCCTAGAAGGCACATAGTTATATTAGCTGGATGAGCCAAAATACAACGTTTATAAATATCTATATCAGCACAATATCGTTTACATAAGATGTTACAGTGAGGCATTTTAGTTCAATTAATCTTTTAAGTAGTGTAGATAATACAAGTTTTTATATATAATTTATTTGCCGCAACATAAAAAAAACAGCTTATCAGTTTTAAACATCAGTAAATCATTATTTTAGCAAAAGACACTGCATTTGTGATATGCCAACTGTCAGATTCTATTGCTGATTTCAAATATGTAATAGAAATGCAATGACATTTTTATCTTGCACAATTCAAGTAGATACTTGAGAGCTGTAATTGCCCAATGTCTAGATAATGGCCTGTTGTCAACATGGCTGCTGAGTGAACTGACTTCCCTTAAAGGGACTTTGACATTAAAGTCACAATGAAATGGAATTGGAAACAAGTATTTCCTTTCTTATAACAGTATAACAGATTATCTAAAAATTCAATTCAAGTTTATTTGTATAGTGGTTTTACGATACAAATCACTGCAAAGCAGCTATAAAGAAAATTAAGTTTCTACAATATTTAGTAGTAGCTTTTCAGTGGTGACTGTCAATTTATGTGCATAATGACAGAATTTTTCAGAAATATTAATACAAGACATAGTCAACCAGATGATGAACACTATTAACAGCAATTATTATACAATGCAATCACACTTGTAGCAATATTTGGTAGTTCTGTATGTTGTAAAATGTAGAGCAGAGACTAGGTTCTATACATCAGTTGTTGACTGAATTTTAAGATGAGGGTGCTGGACTTGAAGGAAACAGATGAATGTGAGCTTCCATGGGCTGGGCTTACTTTGGGGAATCAATGGAAAAGACCTTCACATGTCAGCAGAAATAAAGTTTGCCTTCACTGGAAGGTCCAGTTATGATATTTTGGTTAAAAAAAAAAAATATTACTGTAAAGACATCCAACTATATATGTATTTAGAGAAGAGACAGGGTGAAGTTTCATTTTATGCCAACTTTAAAGTGAGTGTGTGTGTGTGTGTGTGTGTGTGTGTGTATTTGTGGCTGTGAGAAGGTTTGTGCTTTGAGGGAGGAGAGGAATCTTCTAGCCTTTAGCAACTTGTAATGTTGGTGGTCCACAACTCCATTCCCACCAGCATCAAAAGCCACAAGGAGCATATAAATGTTTTATTTTTTACTTGTATGGAATGCTCCACTGCTTATTTCTTCATCCTCAAAAATGCTAAAAGAGTCCTCAGTAAGGTGTGTCAAACAGCTTAGCGCTGTTGCTAAGGGCTTCACCGGAGTGTTGTGTTTTGTTGCATCTACCAATGGCTTTCCTTCCCTGCTAGAGTCTCCCTCTAGTGCAAAGCCTAGTTTTCCAGATTTTGTGGTGAACTGTGCAGGTCTGGGGAAATACAAAAGAAAAGGTGTTTCTCAATGAAGGCGCAGGGGATTTTTGAATGACAGGCCCTGCTTTGACTAACTAGAGATGAATATCACTGTCTCCCATTGAGAACAAAACACTAAGCCACTTCCTGTCCTACAGCCTGCTCGCTGCAGAATGCATATTCAACATTGTGCGGTACAATACGGGAAATAGAGTACAGTTATACATACATAAGCACTCACACACTCCCCTCAGCCAATTTACATGGTGGGTGATTTGCCATAGCACTTCAGTCTTGCAAGGCACAAAAATAAATAATGCACACCCGGACTTTCCTGTTTCCTGTCAGCCTGGCGGAAAGGGCCAGCTGTGGGTCATGATTGCACAACCACACTAACACAACTCATCTGGAGCATAATACAAGTTAGATGCTTTCACGAACAACTCACAAACTTAATTCATGTACCATGCATTCTGCCAAGACGACACGTCCAAATGTTATCCCAGGACAATAACAACTCACTAACACCCTCATCACATGACATAAGATGTGGGCTAGCCACATCCACAACATTCCTCTCCCATAGCAAGACACAGACATTAAGACCAATGGCAAAAGTTCCAGATGGCATCAATGGAACGCAATGTTCTGCAGCTATACTGTGGTTTAGAGCTTCAGTATCATGCCACAGGTGACAAGGACATCCTCCGCAACTTTCAAGGTTTTATGCAACGCAGCTGTCTATCTGTGGCCTTAGGAAGGCTGCAACAAGGCAAGAGATTTGTGGGCTGCAAGAATGAGCAAATATGGCAGCTCCCACTTTTATTTATGCATAAATATCACACAGACTAATTAAATCCTGGGCAGTCTGGGCAGCGAGGCGTGCAGTACAGCCAGTCTCTGTCTGCCTGTCTCTCTCGCTCTTGTCCAGTACCTCCTGTCACATGCCAGATAGTTTCCGTAGTCTAGGTGGACACAAAAAAGGAACAAATGAAAGAACAAACAGCAATGGGTCAGATGGACAGCGTGCCACAAACTGTTCCCTCTTTGTCCAGCAAAACGACTGGAAACTCTGAGACTGCATCCAAATTCCTGTACTTTCAGAGTATTTACTGGTGAATTTGATCAGGAACTTGCTTCTCGATAGTTCAGGAAAATAATTCAGTAGGTATTCAGGTCAGGTGTGATTGATGAATTCTTGGATATACTAAGCTGGTCTGCGATCTTATTTCACCCTGTGTTCCTCCTCTTGGACAAGTTCTGGCTTTGCCTTTGAATGGTAGTTAAAGCATAATTTTTTGGGAAAAAAAACTCCCATCATCCCACTTTTCTCAGAAGAGCTGACTCTCTGTTGTGGACTTCTCCATTGCCAGGAGTTGGCTGACAGTTTCATCCAAAATTATAGCTATTGACAGAGGCACGGGGACTCTTTGAAGTGCGTTGATGCTTTTGAAAGTCCTTCCCATCCATCGGTGGGAGGCCTTCAACCTTGCGATGGTCTTGTACAAATACACAGAGCAGTAGCACAGGGGATCCATGGGGATAGGAACCCTTTTCCTCTCATTGCTCTACACTTCAGCCTTGAAGTACAGGAACTTATCTGTGCAACAAGTTATGCCACCTGCAAAAGTTCTCAGATGACTCGATAGTGATGACTCTTGCATGAGGAAAGGCTGAAGGCAGAGTAAATAGGACTACTTTAACAGCACATAGAGAGATGTTTGGAGACATTCACCAGCAAATCAATATGGCAAAGATCAAGGAAGTGGTGCTGAAAGAACACAATCCTGCATAGATGTCCCAAAAATGGTGTCATCAAATGTGTGCCACAATTTTGGTCAAATTTTTCTATAATGTTTAGTTGCAGGTAAACCTGAAAACTCTGAGAGTAAAGTGGAATATACAGATGTGATCAAAAGCCATGTTACCATTATGCATCTTTCACTAAGTGAATTAATAAAAAAACTTGCCAATGGCGGTGGAAGTCATTCATCTAAGACATTTTATTTGCACCATGGTGGCTCCATTCACCATTTTTACGCAATATCCCAAAATCTGCATAAAATATAAATGGAAAAAAATAGGCTATTGACACCTCATTCACTTACAAATAAGTGTTTTAAATAAACTGCAGTGAATTTCCCAAAAAAAAACTCTAGTCATTGTAACCGGAGTGCTGTGCTGGACAAAACCCTCAAGCTATGAAGACTCTTAGTTATTATTTCAAGTGAGACTTTTCTTCACTAAAACAGTTTTTTTGCAACCAACTGCTAGGTGTCAGGTTTGCTAACCGACTAAAAACGCTTATCAAAAAGCATGTTCTGTCATTGGGTCTGACCGAGACTTTCTCGAGGGTGTGGGTGAGATGAAGAAATAATGAACAATGTCTGTCATCCCCTCATGCTCTTCATGTTTGTTGAAGAGCACATTCAGCAACAGGATGATTCAACCATGCTTTAATAGAACCTTTTAGTGTGGACGTCACAATTACGTCACAGCACTAGCTGGAGGCAAAACAAAGGGAAAACTGGAGGCGGCCAATTCAAACCAGTAGAGATTTGACAGAGTACAGGCTCCAATTCGAAATTTTACTGCATACCTGCTGCCATTGCCAGACAAAAAACTGACGCCAGCTGTGGTTAAAAACACAATAAAATGAGTGGACTGGAAAGAAACAATCGTCAAAAATGCTTGCGTTTGTAGCACACACTTCTTATCAGAAAAGGATAAATATTGTCTTTTGTTGTTATGGATTTTGGTTTGTGTTACGCGTCTATAGATTTTTTATGCATCTCACAACATACAAGAGTAGCCGTGTATAAAAATCTGTGTGAGTGTGTGTTAGACAACAAACTGATGATTTATATGCTTAATCATTTGTGATTGAATAAACATTGTGATTGATTGTGGCTGGAATTTTTAAGACATTAAGAGATTTATTTTTCTTTCTAGAAAATATTTATAAAGTAAATCTTACTCGAAATATTCTGTAATTGAAGTAATGTAAAAGTACTGTAATGTCACTGTAAATCATTTACAAGATGTACACACTATATTTAAAATAAACTATATTTTTTCAAAATATCTTCTTTTGGAAAACTATGACATGAGAGTGAGTAAAAAAAAATTTTTGTTGTTGTTTTTTGTTTTTGTTGTTGTTTTTTGTATAACAAAGAATGCAATTATTCACTTGGTTACCTGAATGAATTAAAAATCATATTAACTGATCTTAAAATATAATTTTTTTAATTGTACATAAAAAAAAATCAAAAAGATAATAATAATAATTATTATTATTATTATTATTATTATTATTATTATTCACAACATGAAGTGGTGTATGATATTTTGATTCATATATTGAACTGAACAGTTAAGCAAGCAAGTAAATGTGTCTTATGTGTGTATTCTATGTTAAAAAGATTCCCATCCCACACTTTTACAGTTCATGTGGAGAAAACAGAACATAATCTTAATTACACAATCTTATTCAACACTTAGGGTTGTTAAAAAGCTCTTGGGAGGCGGTTTTTGGCGGCTGCAGCAGGTACAGACTCAGATTAGGGCAAATCTTAACACGTAGAGCAGAAACATGAGAGGGCCGTAGACACGGAAACTGGGGATATTTTGTTAGTTTCAGTGCTGGTAAACATAAGCCAAATGGCTTCTTATTTCCACTACTAAGAGGTTTTACTAGATAGACCATCAGCCAATAACACAACAGTCTGTATCTAAAGGAGGAGGAGAGGAAAACGAGGACAGATAGAAACAAGAAGGTGGGGTGGGGGATAAAATGAGACACAAGGAGACATGAGCTCTACCTGTAGGTATGCGCCCAGCTGGCTGCAGATAGGAGCTTTTGCCAAGGCTGTCTGATATCTGCTTATTAGCTCAGTTTAATCACAGACTGCACAAAACCACGTCGGACCCACAGCCTCAGAGAATGCCAATTACACTTTCAGACACACACACAGGCAATTAATAAGATCCTCAGTAGCTGTCTGGCTCCTGCAGGCAGAAGCAACCGCAGGGAGAGAAGACAGAAGGCAGAACTGAGAGGAATGCTGATGCTGAGAAGCGACAGGAAAGATGGAAGTCAGTGATAATTTTTTTTTTATTGTACATGTACCAGTTAAAGGTAGGAATAAGTTGGGAACTGCCAATCCAACTACGATATGATATTTGTGTATATAATTCCAAATATTCATAGACAATTTCTTTATAACAAATGTTAAAGGTAAAAGTTTTATTTTTATTTTTCATTTTATATAATTAAATACTATATATAATATTACATTTTTCATTAATACATTTTCATACAATTTATAGGTTGTCTTTCAGGTCCTATGGTATATATCAAAGTACCTGGGTGCTAATAATACTCTCACGAAACCATAGTGCTGCCATAGTTAATTTGACAAAAGTTTGATCCTCCATGCTCATACACATTCAACATTTGATCAAAGTTGCTTTTCTTTAAAACTAAGTGCTTCAAAGAGAAAATTAGAAAGCCAGACAGCTAAATCTTGTAAACGAAGAGGATTAAATGCAAACAAGAGTTCTTTTCTAAACAGAAAAAGATGAAAAGCTACCATGCAGACGATTCATTCCATCTCTTCAACCATGAAACTCTTCATAAATAAAAGCAGGAGAGAGTGTAGCGTTCCCTCTAATGGTCTGCTTGGGTTGAAATCTGCATAATGGGAGAGAAAGGCCTATAATTTGGCCTGGAATGAGTAGAATATGTACTGAGAGATTCAGTGTCCAGCTGCACTGTGTTTGGGTGTTCTGGATCGGGTGAATTATGGCGTTGGCCTGTTGTGGTTCAAAGTATCATTTCCAATGACTCCATCCATTTTAAAACACACCTTTCCAAATTCAACTGAGAGCAAATTCAAAAAGAGAGCAACAGCAAGATTAAGTTGATGTTGGGCTGAGGGTAATACTGAATTCTGAACTGAGATCTAATCTGATAAAAATATTAAGTTTGCCCATTTTGGAGCCCAAAGTCGCACTCTGTCACGGCTGGACAACAACAGCTCACTCAATTATAATACTAACACAGGCAGGGAGATGTCTTCCAATAAATATAAAACGTAAGTCTTTCACTATATGTAGAGATCCCCACACAGCCATGAATAAATACAAACCATGCAGACCTAAATAGCAAACTACCAAGTTCCAAGATTAAATAATAAGAGTAAGACCAATAGTAAGTTGTCACTGAAAACAGGTAAAGCATAAATCTAAAATGCATGGTTGTTTTTTATTGGTGGGATGCTTCCATAGGAGGTTTTATGTATGCATATGCTGAAAGGAATTTCCCAGCAGTACACCTCAGGCAATCGGGTTCACAACTGATGTTTTCACAGAACCAATCGGTGACACCATGGAAACGGCCGTCTCTCATGGCAACAGCATATCTTTAAGCACTTTAAGCAACGACCTACCTTATTCCAGGTCACGCTGAAGTTCAATGCTCAGCTTGAGGAAAAGGATGAATTCTGTAATGGGCTAACATGTCAAGATGTATTTAACAAGTCTTTTGTTTGTGAGATGTATGATATGATATTATATGATCTTAGCGATAAGTGTTACCAAAATCACCAGACGAGAAAAGTGGCACGGGTGCTGTATAAGGCTTAAGATCCAACTCTAAAGGAAGACGGCATGGCACAAACAGGAAGTTCAGTGCTGACCACCAGCATGTTTGGAGCAAACTCACACACTATTTACATCACATACTGGAGACCAGAAAGAAACCACAACTATTAATGCACCCCAAAACATCTCATCAGCAAAGTACCTGCCTCATACTTGACCCATAGACAAAGAGAGAGGTGATGGAGCTCGGGGCCCCTTAAAATATTTACATTTAGTGGTTGATCGATATAATCGCAAAGACCGATATATGGGCTGATATTTAAAATTTTTCAAATATCGGCACTGGACGATAAGTTTTTCTGCTTGGCCGTTTTGTTCGAGGTGGGACTTTTATTTTGACAGTGCTGAGAACAGCAGCGCCTGAACACACAGTGCTTACATTCTCCCTCTTGTTTACCATCATCGTTAACAGTTCTGTCTAATACACATAGAAAACTGACTAATAAATGGAATGGTTAAACGATGGAATTAATCTATACAAAAAGTATTATAATGATTGCTTTTATATTATTAGTAATATAAAATTCATCCATCAGCATTAAGCAAAATACGCATTTATATAATTAAAACAAATCTGTAAATGATTAATGAACATTTAATTTCACAAATCTTGCAAACTTAGTCGAATTCAGCTGTGTGATCTTGTGAAGGGTGCATTTTTATCCAGCACGATCACGTGTTCTTGTGTGATGGTCAATCCGTGTGAATTGAATGCTTTAAACTATAAACTCATGATTTCAAATTATACTGCACTTTATGCATTTGATAACTCAACTGTCATATTCATGTCATTTTCACTGTGTGCTGCATGAAAAATGAGGGTTACCCTGGCGTTATTTGAAAAATATGATTCCCAATGCACACAAACTTCCCAGAATACTGAGTGCGCTGTTGGTTACAGTGTTTATTTTCTTTTTCATTTTCTTTTTATTATATATTAATTTATTAGTGAAAAATACTGTAATCTAAAGTATAAGCATGTTTCTTTTAAACATTTATGTTTCAATCCAATGTCAAATGATTTCAAATTTCTTAAATATTAATAATAATAATTGAAAAAATCATATTGGCTTTATTTCGGCTATTGGCCCCCCGCTTTCCAAGATATCGGCATCGGCATCGGCTGTCAAATAACACATATCGGTCAACCACTAATTACATTTAATCATTCTGCAAATTATTTTATCCAAACTGACTAACAAATAAGGAACGCAAGATATTAGATAGGACTGAGCAATTTGGCAAAAAAATATGATCTTAATCAACTTGAAAAAGTAACTACAGCAAGATTCAAGACACTATTTTCTTTATTAACCCTCTAACTAAAAAAAAATATATCTTTAATTCCTTTAATTTAATTCTTTAATTTAATTCTTTCATTCCAAGTGCACCAGCAGCTTTCCTGCCTGATGTCACTATGATGCAAAGATGAAATGTCATACATATAGTAGTAGTTCTTTACAGGTTTGCATTCGATTGCACTGCTTTTCCAGTTTTTTCTATGTAATCATGGATGTGTTTGTCATGTTTGTCATGTCTAAAGTGCTCAAGTTAAAAAGAAGTTCAACCCCCATCTTCCTGAATTTTTTTCCTATTCCACTGCCCGCATCCCGTCTTTGTCAACACAAAAGCGAATTCTGTGTGAATTTAACCTGGTGATATATTCAAATCTTTCACAGAGCACGTCACACGTGAGCGGTTAATCACGTGCGCCGACATGTGGTTGGATCATTCTTTTCTTTTTACTGTTAACATTGGCACATCGTCAAAGTGTCTAATTTTAATGTTTGGTAATATTTCTATTCAAAATCATGATCCCACTTTTAGTTTGAAAGTGCACTAAGAGTGTGATATCTGCATATCATAAGCCTACTATCAACTACTACAGGGGTTATACTACTAATGTAATTTTAGGGCTCTTGCCATTTTTAAACCACAGTAAAAAGCGACAGGAAATCGTATAAGAGAAAGCTAAAATGGGATTAGGGCACCTCCAGCATCCACATGAGCTTCACAGTTTAAGGATGTGGAGGAATATAAAAAGAAAGGGAAGACATTTCTGGAAGAATTTTTTTTGGAAATGTCTCATTTGGCACTGGAAATGCATGTTATTTTACTCCCTAAATATTTATTCTTAAGATAATGTAAATATGGATAATTGTAATAGTTCGATTCTTTTTGATTCCCATCCCTTACATACACTATAAAAATATAATAATAATAATAATAATAATTTATTATGGGTAATGAAAGGTTCATATTTTGTTTTGGGAGTCCCCAATAACAGGCAGACATGCACGCAAGGTCAAAAAACACTTTCATTTTCTTAATGAAAAATAAATAAACATGCATTTATTTTTTTCCTTTTTGCTCAATTACTCCCGAATGATACATTTTTCCAAACCCTCCATTGCATGACGGTAAACTTTGGTGATTGGTCTGTAGTAGGGCTGCACGTTCTCAAGTTTTTCATTAACCGTTAACCGAGGCCCTTAGCGGTTAATACTCGGTTAACCATATAGTGCCATAGTAACCATAACCATAGTAATTTCCGGACATTGGCCGAAAAAAAAAAAGGAATGTCCGACAAAATGTAATCTCTCCGGTCAAATTGTCCTATTAAAACTGCCTAATAATGCCGCCCATTAACACAATCTGAATTTGAGAATAAGCCTAAAATGTATAAGGCAAAAGGTAACAAGCAGACTCCGCGGCCGCCTCGCTAAGGCTATGACTATGACTATGTTTGACACGTACAATATTTGAAAAGCGATAATTATTTATTTATTTATTTAAATTACATTTATATCTGAATTTATGTCAACCTATAGACTTTCAAATATCAAAATGTCATGAATTAATATGTATTTTTGTACAAAATGACATATAAACATATTTTCCTATTATACTTTGCCTGGAAACGCTTCCAACAAGGCGTCGGTTCTATTTCTAGCATGCACGCGTCGAGCCGCGCGTCTCACGCAGGCAGTCGGCAAGCTCTAACCTGTTAACATGGGAACCGAATTAAAAACAGACACGCTACGCAGCTGAGATGCTTTCGCCACGCATCCAGTGTGTCCTGACCGGCCTAATGATGCCCGGGTGTTGGCTGTTGAGATTACAACAACGAGGTTGTACTTGAAGTATATCTAAGCACTGTATTGCAATACTTGCATTTTGCCCCGTCACTCGTATTAGCCCGCTTCATATTAGAAAAATGACTTCTTCTTGTGGACATTACAAATGTCTGGGAGCGCTCTGGCGGTCTCTGGTGGTGCAAAAATGTATTACAACTAAATTCAATGCACGCCATTGACGTCACTTAACCGAGCAAAATGTTTCACTCGGTTACACAATTTTTAACGGTTAATCGGTTAACCGGTTAACCATGGACACCCCTAGTCTGTAGTGCAGTCTGTAGTGATTGGTCTACTGTGTGCAGAGCAGGTCAATAACAGAACGCCCATCACCATTACTAGCCCAATGCTTGGTGGTAAACACCCAAACAGCCACGATATATTCGTTAGCCTAATGCAGAAACGTATTGATAAAGCATTGCAGTCTGTACACCAACGTATTGTTCTATTCTTAATCAGAACTAAGTTACAAGTAATAACAACAACAAACATTCACTATTCATCGATACATTTCTAGACAATTGCAAGTGAACATATATTGCTGTTAGATGGAGACCTATGTATTTTTCATGCTACAGTACAGAATACATGACAGCAACAGATTTTTAAAAGAGTTACTCCACTTCCAGAATAAAATTTCCTTATAATTTACTCCCCAATGACCCCCATGTCATCCAGGATGTTCATGTCTCCCTTTCTTCAGTCGCAAAGAATTTATCAGGCACAAATTATATAGCGAAATGAAAAAAAAAAAAAAAAAAATTATATATATATAAACACTTTTTAACCACATGCTTGTCTTGTCAAGCTTTACAACGCGCATGCGTACTCTGTGTACAACGGTTCAAGACACAGGGTATGTCTAAAAACCCCCAACACTTTTTTTTTTTTTTGGTAATGGGTGTTTGACCCTCATTGCATGTTCACTTTGTAAACACTGGGTCGTTGCTTCTGCAGCGATGCAGGATGATTTTGAAGTTGGAGGAGAAAATAGGAGTTTTTCGACATACCCTAACTGTACCCTAATGGATTTACCCTCACAGGTCTTCTCCACAGGAATCCGCTATGGTGTTTGAGAGAGGAGAGGTTCACGTTTTCCCGGATTTGTGCGCCTAACAAGTGGGCAGGCATAAATATGCTAATGTTTCATTTTAACGTCACCTTGAAACAAGCTAAAGATTCGTTATAAAAACAATTCGTTTTCATGACTCGGAGTCAACTCTTTTTTTTTCTTTTTTTTTTAAAGACAATAACTTCATACACAGTGCACTTTTAGATTAAAAACTTTGCAGGATGTTTTCATTTACTTGAAGCTGTGGTACACACTGCATGAAGGGTAATTTAGTAAAAATTCATAATCCATAATAGGGGCACTTTAAACTAGTCAATCAACCACCTTGATGTCCTAAAATGGCCAATAGCTCAGTGATGGTGGCACCGGAGCAAACCTTCCCCCAGCTCAACCTTAGTCTGGCCACATCTTTTCTGGAAGTCAGAAGGGTACTCAAATATTGTGGGAAACCAGCTCTTGCATGCCTCCCACTAAGCTCCCTGCACCCAACAATAAGTATTGTAAAGAGAGGAACAGAAAGCCTGTCCCCAGAATGGAGCACCTTTGTGCAGGCGGCTGTGGGTGAGGTGGGGCGAGGGTGAGTGTTGGGGGGGTTGGGAGGAATGCAGGAGACTTCTGTTAGCTTTAACAGAGAGGCTCAGTTGAGCAGCGATGAAGATGTATAATAAGATCTCAGGAGCAGGACTGAGCTAAATGAGTGTGCCCATTCAGACTGAGCCAGAGAGTTCAACAGGTTCAGACGCTGAGTGCGGACACGTGCATACCTGCATAATGCACCGTGAGGTGCACGTTCAGCGTGCTACCTGCCCACCTAAACTGAAAAACATGGACACAGTACGGACCACACACACAGCACAGTTTACTTCATACAAGAGAGTGACAAAGAGAGACTATCTGAGAGTTTATTTTAGGGCGGCCCACACGGAGCGGAGTGGAGCGGAGTTTATCTGCTCCCTGTAATTGAAGTAATGACATGCCGTTTATGCAGAGGAGCCTTGGCAGCACAGAAATTCCTCTCTGCTATAAAATCTCTCCACTACAGAGAAAAAGAAAGACCTCCCCCCGCTGCTAAGTCATGTCTCGACTGGTCTCCCTCCTGGAAAAGCTGCAGCCCCAGGTCAAGGTTTTCCTAGAAATGGGATACTTGGGGAGGAGAGGTGAGGCAGGGAGGATGTAGAGGATTTTTATACCCACACTTGAGAGGGGGGAGTCCAAGGAAACTCACTGTCCACATTCATCCTCACTGGTTTTATTGCCAGGGAGGGGAAAAAAGAAGCTTCGCACACAACAATGAAAAAATGGGAGGCTTCCTGGTGCACTCCTTCAGCCACCTGCAACCAGATCAAAGGCCCTCCTTTTCTCCACTTTTTCTTTTAAATTTATAAAAGAATGCAGATTATGCACACGTCTACACCTATTATATAAAGAATGTCAATTTCTGTATTAAAACTAAATCTGACTTCGCAGGAAAAAAAGGGTTTTCAAATATGAATACGATTTAAAATAAATATTTTTATAACTTTGTACATTTTTCAGAAAATCTTTCCGGATAAAAATGTATTATGTAAATAAATAAAAATATTTCACTGACCCAACCTCTTATATTGCTGAGTGAAGAGACCCTCAGAGTTCATACAGCCTCGAGCATTATCTGACTTGCTCTCTACGATTTGGCAAACATTTTAATGACCTCTCTCTAAGGCTAATCAAACAGCCATTGAAGTTATGTTCTGTCAATAATTACCTGAGACCTCATCTCACTATGTTTTGACAATGCTAACGGCACGTACGCCACTTCAGATAAACAAGACACTTTACTCTAAAATCTTGAAGAGAGGAGGCCTGTCTGTCTCCTAGACTTAGCTTGTTGCACTGGGGAGTTGTCAGGAACAAAGGCTTCCCTGTGCTTGGAGCCAGCCTAGGACATTAGCGTTTTCATAAGGCTGATTGAACACAAGAGCACCTCAAGAGCCCTTAATAAGAAAAGAGAGTGCAGAAGCAAAATGCAAGCGAAATACCACATGAGGCTGTCCTGGATGCTATTGACATTTCACTGAAAATTTCAATAAAAGACCTTCTCATTCCAGAGTAGCACCTCAGAGCAGACAACCCTCACCTGGCTTCCAGAAGACAAATATCACAAGTTCTTGAGTTCTGACGTGTCCAGACCTGGCCCTGAAAAATTTGGCAGGATCAGCAGTTTTCTTTTCTTTCTTTTTCGTCTAAATCTACAAGTTTTACTCCAACATCATGAAAGGGATGCACAACAGTCATCGTTGTCTCTCTTCCACTCTGTTTTCCCGGGAAAACAAAAACTGAAATCTCAAACCCTGTCAGTCTCTTAGCCCTAATCAAAAACTGATGTTCACATTCCACACAACCATAGTGAAGCAGTAGAAAAATTCCTCCTCATAAAGGCAACCAAGCCAATGTTCCCAAAAGTTTTCAAAGGCATATTTTTGGAGAGAACGTGCTCTCCCCCGAACTGGTGGAACATCAGCTGGCAGCAGCTTCCGCCCGAGCAACTGGTCCATGAAAACAACGCCAGTTGGGTTGAGTAGGCGGATCTACATTTCTAGAGGTCCACAGAATTAAATCCATTAAAGAGGCCAAAATGATGGCAGCTGTGGTTTGTTTATGGGAAAAAAATGTTGTCAGAGGACCCAAGTATGAGTTTGAGAAGCCAATATCCCAAGTTGCACACAACATTCAGTTTTTCCAACAGTACTTCCAGGACCAGTGCAAACAAGTGAGAGAGACACTGAAATAGAGACAGAAAAACAACAGACAGCTATTCAATTAAGTCGGCATGAAATAAAAATTCCTCCTATTAATTTTAGAAATTCATGTTTTAAAAGCAAAAAAGAATACAATTCCAGACACCTGTCATATATGACTGATGAAGATCATAGGAACGAATCGTGAATAAATCTATTTTTGATACATTTGCAAGTAGGGATAGTGTATTCTTTTATGCTTTAATGTTTGACCTGTTTTTGGTTGTTTATCCTATACAACTATCGATTACCTAAAGGTGTGTGGGGGTAATTGTTGGATGATAAATACATGTTCTAAATCTTATTGAAAACATCCTCATAATATTGATAACATGACTTCTTCCTCCTACGGAAGTCAATGGTCTACCAGCAACAGTTTGGTTGCCAACATTCTTCAAAGCTTCACTTTTTTGTTTTCAAATCCTTCACTGAGCCACATTTACATCCCCTGTAAAATGCTATACTTCTACCTTACGTGAGAAATTAGAATTATTTTGTGTGGTAATCAACATCATACACAAGTGTTGTTGATTCAGCTTAACTTCTATTGAACCCAGAATATTCTGTTAAGTACAGTGTGTGAGAGAGGCGTTTTCCATGTGTTGAGAGAGTGAGGGTGAGGTTGGCACGGTACAGTGAATGAGAGAATTCGGCAGCTGCTTTGAAAGCCATTACAGGAGAGAGACAGCGCCAGGGCATTATTTACATGCTGTCAGCAGAGCACACAACACTTCCAGGCATAATCACCCACTCACAACTTCCAATGGGGCAATGGGTTTTTGAGATCATGCCACTGAACCTCAGCTTTGTGGGAAAGCAATCAAGTTGGCTTGATCTGCATCATGCATCATTTCCCATGTGAGAGAGGAGTCAGTGCGTCTGGACCAGGCCGCATCGTTGCAAAGGTCTCCTCGGAGCACGGCTTGCTCCCATGGCAGTGGTCAGTAAAGAGAGCTTGCAACAAGTCTGGGCATTGATTCAGCCTCAAATTAGAGAAACCAGGCAAACTGCACATGATCCTTTTGGGTATTCTGTGTGCGGTAATTCCACACACACACAAACACTGAGATTTACTGCAGTTTTTGTTGGGAGGGCCACTATAGCCAGCTGCTTTGGAACATCAGCAAAAAAGGTTCTACTTCACATCTCTTCTGGTAAACAAGCGGAGCAGATGCTCCATGCAAAATCCCAAAGCACGAACATCAATGCTGGTTTTACAGCCCATCTGACAGAATCTCCCTTCACGACACCTTATTCTCATTACGTCTGACTCCGGTGACAGACACGGTTGTGTGCTGGATCAAAACCAGATTGGGTCTGTGTTTACAGTAAAACGAAGCCCCAAATGCAGGGTTGTCAAATATGGACTAACCCAACCATTGGGTTAAATTTTTTTTATAAAATGTTTAACCCAAAAGTTGGGTTAATCCATATTTGATCCAAAGTTGGGTTGAAACAACCCAGCATTTTTTAGAGTGTGGTTTCCATCCTCGTGACCCCCTTACACATCTGGAGACTGCAGATGGTAAAAGAATGTGTGAACTGCCATCACACCTCATGCACGCACACCATCAAAAACAAAAGGATTTAACTATAGTTCGGCCATATGTGACCCTGGACCACAAAACCAGTCCTAAGTTGCTGGGGTATATTTGTAGCAAAAGCCAAACATACATTGTATGGGTCAAAATTATCGATTTTTATTTTATGCCCAAAAGAAATTAAGAAATTAAAAGTTCATGTTCATATTCTATTAATATATTTTGTAAATTTCCTACTGTAAATAAATTAAAACTTTTTTTTTTAAATTAATAATATGTATTGCTAAGAACTTAATTTGGACAACTTTAACGGCGATTTTTTTTTTTGCACCCTCAGATTCCAGATATTCAAATAGTTGTATCTCGGACAAATATTGTCCTATCATAACAAAACTTGCACCAATGGAAAGCTTATTTATTCAGTCAATTTTGAAAATTTACACTTATGACAACATAATGGAACAGAGCATTTACCTTTGCTCATTCAAAAATTACTGCATACTGTTATAGCAGTGCGGGTCAGATCCCACCAACAACTCCATATCTAATAGATTACCAAATGGATTAGCAAAGAAACAGACAGGTCACTCTTGCTTACAAGTAGGGCTGCACGATGTGTCGTTTAAGCATCGATATCGCGATGTACGAATCCACGATAGTCACATCTCAGGATGTGGGATATAGGCTGTCGTAGTTGATCTGTTATTCATTTACTGTACGGGCCAGCTGCTCCCCGGCCCTTGACGAATGTGATTCGCGGATTAATTGCACAGCTTAACCATCATAGAGTGAAAGTTTATCATTGACAAGACTGAAAAACACATGCAAGTTTAACAGGGCAGAGAGCGAGAGAGCGCGAGAGAGACAGAGAGAGGGCACGTGAGAGAGACAGAGAGAGAGCGCGCGCGAGAAAGACAGACACAGAGAGAGAGCGCGCACGCGAGAGAGACAGATAGAGAAAGAGAGCGCGCGTGAGAGAGAGACAGAGAGAGGGAGCCGTCTTCAAACAACACGAGCGCTGTCTTGCTCTCTCTCCCTCGCGCATATTAATCAATTGACACGATGGTGTCGATGTTTAAATCATTTAAAATGAGAATGTAAGTGTGCTCACCCCATTTTTGTTTGTAAGAAAAAATATCGCAATATATATCGCAGAAAAATAAAATATCTCAATGTCATTTTTTCCCAATATCGTGCAGCCCTACTTACAAGTCAGGCTCACCTGAGTGAAGTGAAGTGACGTGACATTTGGCCGAGTATGATGAGTGACCCATACTCCGCATTTGTGCTCTGCATTTAACCCATCCATGTGCACATACAAAGTAGTGAACACACACACACTGTGAGCACTGTGTGTGTTTGTGTATGTGTTAACAATAATACACAACCGTCTTTAAAAAAATAATAATTAAAAACTTGAGCCTGCTTTACGTCCTGTGTCAAACAGATGCATTGCATTAAGGATCAGGTATTTGTTGGAAAAGACCAGCTGCCAACTGTCCAGTCAGATGTTTCCTCTGCAGGTGCAGTTCAAGATCTGCTAGTCAAATTAACCTGGTTTGTGTTTGGAATCTGTGAGATAGAAATCAAGGTGGAAACTCCAGGGGAAGAAACAATGCTGTTGCACTAGCCTCGTTTTCAACAGGTTATCAAAATAATCAACATGTATAGAAGCACACAGTGAGTATTATGGGTGGTGCAGACTGCAGTAACACTGCACTCTCTGTTTCAGACAGTTGAGGAGAGGACTCGATCCACAACACGTCATTCAGGAGTTTCCCCCACCCCGACATCTCCCTTTTGCCTCCAAACACTCCTTTGTTCAGTGAATTTCCTCAGAGGAGAGGACTTTGCCTAGTGCTGGCAACAGCAACACCAATGATTTCAAATTTCCAGCTTGTGAAGTAATAATTCAACCTAACTTGTCTCTATCAAACACTTCAGGCTTTTTTCAGCATCTGTATTGAAATGTTGAGTTAGTGAGCCAGCATCAAGACCCAAATCTATGATAAAAGACTTCTTTAACATTTACATTTCTTCATGGGTTGGAATTTGCAGTGTTTATACATTCCTCTGAGGTCATAAAAACCCCAGGCTCTTGTGTAGGCCTGAGATTTGGTGTTGAGCGCCACTAGGCTGATCATGTTTTATGCCAATCCTATTGCTTTCTACACTACATTTTATACTGGTTATTGCACATATAAGCTAACTGGATTCTAGACAGGATTATTTTTGGGGGGTCTCACAACAATGCAAATCCATTTTACTGATCCCTGAAGTCCTGCAAAGGAGCCTACGTTAGACATTAAGGTTAATAGTTCTGTGTACTGATCAAGAAGCCTCACACATTCGATGATAATGAAAGCCGGATCCACTGGACAAACCTGAAGTCACAGAATCCAGCATCCACACAGTGAAGATCGGCCAAACGAACACACACCATGGTTTCAAAGTCTGTGTGCCAGGCAAATCGCCTTTATGGGAAAGGAAAAATCTCCTCTGGCCTATAGCCATTATATTAAAATGAGGCCCTGAACGCCCTGAACACCCCGAACAATGCCATTCTTTCAGAGGGTAATCAGACAGGCCTTTTGGAACTGCAGCATGAATATGCTTTGAGGCAATTTTGGCAGGAAGACAGGAATGGACCAATTGTACTTTCTCATTCTTTCTGCCTACCATACAGCAACATTATCACCAATGGTTACCTCAGACCATTTTAGACTAAACTAAACTGGCTTCCTAAAACCAGAGGGGTGAAAAGTAGCTCCAGTTTCTAATGAGGGAACACATGGCGAAATTTCTGATGCATATTAGCTTCAACTGCCAACAGTTCTTTAACTAAATAGAAAACTACTTCATGTTGAGTTTTGTAGACTAATATCAAAGTAAGGTCTTTCAGATAACTGATATGGACAATTATAACAATAACTATATTAGTTAGGGGTGTAACGGTATGCAAAAATCACAGTTCGGTACGTACCTCGGTTTTAAAGTCACGGTTCGGTTCATTTTCGGTACAGTACGGGAAAGAAATGCAAACATTAAACTGCAGGTTGTTTATTACTATAAACTTTTTTAACAATTTGTTTACACTTTTTAATAAAATATATATAAAATAAAAAAGAATAAGAAATAAAATACTGCTGCAAAGTTCTCCACTAAATAAAATACTCTCAGTTTCAAACCAATATCATATAATAAAATATAATGAAAAATATAAATAAATAACCATAATTACAGTGCAGCATTACCAATTCCAGCTTGTATGCCTGCTCATATTTAAAATATATATATAACTTTTCCAAAGTGTAAAGTGCAGCATCAACAGTTTCATTTTTTAGACCTGCTCAAAGGTATGTTTAAATGCCGACGCGAGCTGCGTTTGAATTACAATCGTTTTTTTCCTAGTTGTAGTGATGTTCACAGTCGCGTGATGCCTTTTGAAAACCTTAGAATCAGCTGCAGGGCGGGATTTGCCCTGAACGCGGAGACTTCCGCCACTTAATATGTTCGTTGGGAAACACGAAAATTTACCTATGTTCCGCACACAAAATATTACATTCGGTCATTCGGTACACACGTACATCGTACCGAAAGCCCTGTACCGAAACGGTCCGGTACGAATACACGTAGCGTTACACCCCTAATATTGGTGTCCACACCAAAGGACAATTCTAAGCATGCCCTGCAATTATGTTGCCGCTGCTCAAGCGCGTTATTAAGGTCAGGTTGATTCTGATTGGCTGTCAATGATTAATCATTCATCAGCTGGAAAAAAAAATATTCTGAAAGTGATTCCTATAATATTGTTTCTCTATGTCATTAGTTGTGGTAACTTTTCTATTCTCATAGAAATATGACAATTATGTTTCCAGAACATTTCAGAAATTATTATGAAAACTTTACAGTTATAATTTTTGACGTGAACCGGACTTTAGCATTGAAAACAGACCTAAATTCAATAATCTATGCACAAGAGCCACATAAAGTTATTTTATGCACAAGAACAATTAAAAGCTTTGTTTGTCCATGTTACAATATTTATGTGATTAACTATGAAAGATCTTGGCCTGTCGCAAATTGGCAAGCAACGACTGGGGAATTTTTTTATTTATTTATTAATATTTGAAGTTTTCATGTCTCAAATGTCCTGTTGCTCAATAAAAAAAGAGGCCAGATTTGAAGCCATTTTCAAAAGCCATTAAAAAAGAGATAATGCCAAACTAATGACGAGGAACTAGTACTCCAAAAGTCCCACATTAGTCAGTCATCCAAGTCAGGAAGGAAAGGAACTATAGAGATATTTTAATAAAAAATTTAAAATAAAAAAAGTTTGAAAAGATGAAACAGTCAGTCTATCTTTCAGCAGCAAGGAGACTAAAGGAGCCTCGACACTGCCAAAGAGAGCAGGAGAGGGAGAGAAAACTCATCCAACCATCTGGATGTGGACTAGGCAGAAGTCCAGGAGGCAGTAAAATTCAGTAAAAGTCCCTGACCGACGTGTGACTGCCACGTAGCTGTTAATGCAGGAGGACAGAGAGGAGGGAAGAGGCTTATTTCTGCAGAAACGCTTTCCCACAGAGTAACACAAGCACATCTGCCCGTCTGCCTACACAGCACACTGTTATTGAACTGCAATGTCACAGTTTTTATGTAATATGACAACATGATAATGATCACTTGGAAAGGTTCGTAAAAATAGAATGTGGTTATGGGTGTCAGACATTTTCACAAGTTTCTGACGTGAAGACTTAATTATTCACATCAATTATTACATTAAGTTGGTTTTATAAACATTGTCAAAGACCAATTCATTTTGTTATGTCAAGTCAAATCAAGTCACAATCATTTTCAATTATTCACAGTGTTGTTATTGTTAACTAAAAACTATACTTTAATATTACAAATGTTGCCTTAGCAACTAATTAAAATATTGTTCTAAGCACAAAAATTACACTAAATAGAATTTTAAAAAAAATAATACTAATTTCAAAAGCACATAACAAAATTCCAAAAACTTTAAATAAATTGAAAATATTAAAATTAAAGATCATTCAAAATATCAACAAGTATATTTGTATACTTGAGGGGGGGGGGGGGGGGGGGGGGTTGGTTACAATTTCTGTCCAATAAATGTCAATGAGGGCCAATGTTGTTTTGTTTTGAGCCACACTGACTTTCATTTTATGCACAAAAGGAGTCTTCAAAATATTATTTTTTCATGTGTTCCACTGACCAAAGAATGTCATACAGTTTTGGAATCCTAAGAGTGAGACAGATGTGATTTTTGGGTGAACTATCCCTTTAGTGTGACGTTTTAAACTTCTTTAGTAAATAAATGTTGTAAATAGTAATAGTGTAATTAATTAATAACCTGTTATTATATATAGATTTAGTGGATCATGCTGTTTGGTGTGTGACGTTAATGAATGAAGTTTAGATAGATTCCCTCAGTGGCTCTTGTAGTGGGACGGTCTAGACTTGTTGGTGACTCAGTCTGTCCACAAACAGGAAAAAACAGTAATGTCTAAAATACATCCAATATGCACCTCACTACTAAGAGTGTAAACAGCCAGGTCACCACACAGCTTGCAGATCTCAGCTCTCCTGAACTTTTTTTTGGCACGCTGAACTTGTGTTTAGACCAAGCTGAGAGGAAGCAGCCTAACTCCCACAAACACATGAAAATGACTCACTCTATACCCATGGCTGTGCTTCAAGATTTTTCTGTTTTCCTTTTTTTTCTGTTTTTGTTTTTGTTTTTTGCTGCAGCTTAGAAAAAGAGTTCAGTTCGGTCTGAGGGAGATCAGTGTATGAATCCACAGCAGTCAGTACATTTGCTTGGGAAGTTATAATCAACCTAAGCTACAATGTTTTTTTTTTACATAGTCAAGCAAGCTATTGTCATCTGTCCAAATACACAACCAAATGTATTACTGAATATTTAAAGGAACACTCCACTTTTATGAAAATAGGCTCATTTTCCAAGAGTTTTTAAGAGTTATATAGTTGAGTTTTACCGTTTTCTAATCCATTCAGCCGATCTCCAGGTCTGGCGGTAGCACTTTTAGCTTAGCTTAGCATAGCACAGAAGAGATCAGATGTGCTAAAACATTAGTCACATTTAAATGTAGATTCAGAACTCATCTGTTTAGCTGTGCATGTACTGAGCACTGTACAATGTCCTGATTTAACTATATTTTATGTATAATCATTTTCTATTCTTAACTGTTTTAAACCTTTTAAATCAATTTTAAATCATTTTAAAAGTTTTTAAATTTCTTGTTTTATTGTTGTGATTTTTTATTTAAAAAAAAATGATTGTCTCTTTTATGTAAAGCACTTTGAATTACCATTATGAATTGAATGTGCTATATAAATAAATTTGCCTTGCCTAGATCATTGAATATGATCTGTTGGCATCTCGCTCAAAAATGACCAGAGTTTCAATATTTTTCCTATTTAACACTTGACTAAGACCGACGGAAAATGAAAAGTTGCGATTTTCTAGGCCGAAATGGCTAGGAATTATAATAAAATAGTCCCCAGCTAACTTCATTGTGAAATCACTGCGCCTGCTGCACCCCTTGAATGGCAGCAAAGTTCCTTGATTATTATGCCAGAAGGGGAGTAAAGTTCCTAGACATATCGGCCTAGAAAATAGCAACTTTTCATTTTCTGTCGGTCTTAGTACTCAGTGTAACTGCAGAAGAATCTAAAATAGAAGAGTCTATTAAACAGGAAAAATATAGAAACGCTTTCTCATTTTTGAGTGAGATGCTAACGGTCTAATCAGATTCAATGATCTTTGCTAAGCTTAACTAAAAGTGATACCGCCAGACCCGGAGATCGGCTGAGTGGATTCGCAAACAGTAAAACTCCACTGTTTAACTCTAGAGAGTCCAAAAAAGTGGAGTGTTCCAATTAACTACAAACATCTAGGTCTGTTTTTCTAAACTAGAACATAACATTATTTATATATATTTATATAAAATGCTTTAGTTTGATGAAAATTATAAGGCAAAAAATGGTTTTCTATTGGGATGTCCTCAGGAGCTGAATGCAAAAATGCAATGCAATCAGTTGCGTTTTAACCCCCTTACAGACATGGGATACATGTTTACTATGACAGCAAAGTATTTCCAAGACCGCAACTGTCCCCACACTATCTTCCAGACAAGGTTGCACTTCAATGCGGATGTGGCCACGTTCGGCCCAGATTCCATTTGGATTGCCATTTTATGGTCCTGAATGCTGAATGAATCAGTGCTTTTAAACAACTAAATCTTATGCCCAGGACAACATTCAGGAATCCCCCAACTCCCAGTTGAAAGGGGTGTGATGAATTCAGTCAGAAGAATACAGGGAATGGAGTGGGGGTGTTGAAATTGGGGGACAGATTCTGCTCATTTGTCCCACATGGCTAAACACACTCAAAGAGGGCAGCTCAGTTTAAACAAATATAACCACTTCCTCCTCGCTGCACACAAAGCCTTTAAACAGAAACTCGTTCATCGCTCCTCACCGGGTCATTTGGGGAAAAGAACAGCTAGCCGCCAAAACACAGCCGGCCCTGTGTGGCTCAGCATCTGCAGACATCCCAAAAAAGGTCAAACACAGTCCCGCTCCTCAACTTCACCTCACACACATTTCGGCAAACTCAGCATGTCAGACAGAAAGGTACTGGCATCAGCTGAGCTCCCTAGTTCTTTGTAAACATTCCGTAATAAATTAGGGATGCATATAACAGTTATCGACTGATATTAATGGTTTTAACTAATAACAGTTTAGATTATGGATCACATATTCACTTTTAACTAATGGCGCTTTTGCGTTATTTTATATTTAAGTGGTATATATTTATGTAAAATACAAATTTTACTGATTTTTAGATTTTACTATTATTTTAATTTGTGCAATCTTCTAAATCAAATTTTATATCAGCAATAAATGCAATGTTTATGTAAATACAACATTTAAAATGCATTCGTTCATTCATTTTATTGCTTTATTTTTAATTTCGACTATACTAGCCATTTATTATATCATTATATCATCTATAAGTTGCAGAACAGAACAGAAAAATGTATTACTTATAAATAATTTTATGTAATCAAAAAAACTGGAAGTCCCCAACAGGAATAATAAGGAGCAGCCCTTTGACCCCATGTTGACTCTGGAATGCTGTAGAAAGTGAAAATTAAACAGTGACGCATTCCTTCAGTGCCACCTGGGATGCCACTGGCCTCGCAGCAATGCCTGCCATTCCCACGACCTCTCGGTTTACCTTATTTTGGTAACTTTCACACATCCAAAACATGGCTATCAGACAAAGAGAGATCAGCAGTACTAATCCAAAAGAAAAATATGAATTAGCTGGAAAAATTCACCAGGCCGAAATTCACCAGGCAGTGAGAATGGATAGCCCCCGTCCAGCCCTCGCTCTCAGAGGTCAAAGGGTGAAATTCCTCATCTTCCATCAGGCCTCCAGATTTCACACACTTTAAGGGGGAGTGCTTGAGGAGGGGGATGGGTTAACAAGACCTGGTGAGACAGAGGGATTGTGGGAGGTGTTGGTCTAAGGTCCTGCTGGTAGGGGGGTGGGTGGCCATAAGAAAACAGGAAGTCTGGGACTACAATATATGCACAGTGGCACTGTTGACATGTGTTTGCACAGGGCAGCTTGAGATGGGATCACCCAGAGCATACGTACTGCAGACCCTAAGAATGTATTGTGTGAATTACAACAGATCAGATGGAGTTAGCAAGGCTGAAGTGCTGATAAATGCACCACAATAAAACATAGAATCATATGCCAAACTCTCATTGCTGGCTCAAACAGTACCAGTCAAATAAAAGCATCATTAATGAGCTGCTGCTGCATCTGAAGTTTCCATCTTCCAGCTCACAACAGCCATCTCTCAAACTCATGTCATTTCAAATCTGCATGACTTTCATGACTGGAATACAAAGAGAGAAATTTTAAAAGAATGTTGGAACTGTTTTTGCTCAAATAATAACTGTCAATAAAGATGCAGTCAAATTAGTGAATTTTCAGTGGAAATCACAGGCAAAAAATCTAAATTCTCTAATGATAATAGAGAAGCGATGTATAAACAAATCACAAATAGGTAACTTTCAAGCCAAGAAGCTTTCTGTTGGTCAGTGCAGAGAATTCACATGAGCAACTTGAAAATGAGTGAAATTTCACCAAGAAATGGTAAATGTGATGCAAATTATTGGTACAAAACACCCTTAAATATTAGAAAAAGTCATACAGGTTTGGAAAAACATGAGAGTGAGTATGACACAAGGTTCTCTTTTAGGTAAACTATGCCTTTAAAAGCACAATAGTTGTGATGAGATAAGCCCCAAAAATGTGTAAAATTTGCACACAATGGAAAAAGACATTGGTCTGAACGTGCATGGCTGCCATGCTGTCGTTTTGACTTTGCAAACTGTCTGACAACTAAGGCACAAGATCCTGTCAACGTGTTAAGCTAAAGATATCAATCTCAAATTCTTTTTAACCCTAGCCGGTTGTTCCAAAAGATGCGATGCTTGTCGCTTACAATGCTGGCTAAAGTGATGGGTGTACAGTTAGGTGGAGAGGCAACTCTAGAGAAAGTGTTGGGAAATGGAGTTGAAAGGCCGCTTTTATCTCCATCTCAATCAACTGTCAACAATAGTAAATCACCATGAAGATAGAGAAGCTCAGAATGCAAACATAGCAGCACTGTGCCAAACAAACTTGCAAAACCAGGAGAAGAGCCTATACAGCAGCGTAAAAATAATAACACAACATTTACAGTTATTCAGAACTATGCGACTGTGTTTGGCTGATTCAAGATGAGCAGCAGGATCCTGATCCATGGACCAGCTGACGGCCACATCATCACTGCATGCATATTTCCCAAGCGCTAATGATTAATGCACAGATACAGACTTGTTCTTTCTTGCTTTAACAGTTGGAAAGATGCTGAATTTCTCTGCCTAATGAGGTCAAAGGAAAAATCAGATTCAACAAAAAAAACATCACTGCCTTTCTACTCATCTTTTTTCAAAAACATAAATGCAGATGAAGGAGGACATTGAGTTCACTGGATGTTATGGAGAGAAAAGTATAAAACAGAGAGAGTCATTCCTATAGAAGAACTCTCTGAACCTGCACAAGATGCAACAAATTCACATTTTACAATGTCTACTAACCAGCAAGTGTGACTAAAAGATGTGAAATTGTTTCAAAGGGCACCAGTCAGAGAAAATCAGGAAACATCCTCAAGAAGGTGGACTCTCCGCTGCAATTAGGAACAATCACAACAGATTTTATCACGCTGCACTGCATAACATCAGCACACATCAAAGCACACAGCTGCTCCCAGGATGACGGGGAAGTGTGTGTGTGGGGGGGTTATGAGTGTAGTATTTGAGGTGCCCCTGGGGAAACAGACCTCCAGCTCACCAGGTACAACCCCGTGACCTCAAAGGAAGAGCACATTCCTGCAGCTATGCCCAATGTCCTGAGTTTAACTCCCCATGCCAGCACTCTCAGCACAGAACCTGATGAAACAATGGCTGTCGAAGCCCATTCATCAGATTTCAGCCAAAAAATAAAACAACTTCTTTGTTTTGAAAGTGTCTCAGATATATGCTGGTTGTGGATACATGAAAAACTACAGTTGTACTGCTCTTTTCTGCACATTTTGCTAGTTAGTGCATACTTTTGAACGATGATTCTCAAGCTTTTTGACTCTAAAGTCCTCAATATATATTTAATATTCAACAGCCGCACTTCTTTTCACTTTTGTCATTGTTTTATAGCATACTGTTCAGTCACTCGTTCCCTGTCGTAGAATTAACCCAAAAATGGTTTCTAGAAGAGTTTCTTTTGCAAGAATGGCTATTTGCAAAATGAATAAATAGATTCATATTAAATATCAATTGAATTTTAAATTGTTATATTTGCTTGTAGAGACTGAGACAGAACATTAGCACAGCTACGGAAGGGATATAGGTTTCCACAGTGGCTGCCATGGGGAAAAGGCATTAGTCAGAAATATGTGTTTTGAATGCTGTGACTGACCAATCAGAATCAAGCATTCCAGAGTGTTGCGTAATACAAGCATAAAATGCAGCAACACTATGTTTTATTTATAG
Organism: Carassius auratus; assembly: GCF_003368295.1. Taxonomy (NCBI): domain Eukaryota; kingdom Metazoa; phylum Chordata; class Actinopteri; order Cypriniformes; family Cyprinidae; genus Carassius; species Carassius auratus. Next base: position 13,620,344 of record NC_039244.1, on the reverse strand, counting down.
ATTGAATTCCAATGGTGTGTTTTTTGACACAATACTAAAACAAGCTTCAGCTTTGTGTTCAAGTGAAGAAGAAAAAAATGTCTCATGGGTAAAAAGAAATTATATGCAGGATTGAAGTAACAGGACCTAAAGCAAGCAGGTCAGAACAAATGTTAAGTGAGGATTGTGTGTATCACTCCATAGGAAGTAGTTGGAAAATAGTTTGATGCTGCTCTAGAAAAAAAAATATTGTACAAACATAACATTTTTCTATATAGCTTATTTTTTATAATCTTGTGGCCTCCTTGGAAGTTTGCCTACTGGCCCCATGTAGTCCCTGTTTGAGAAACACTGCTTTTGAAGTTTGTAGACATCAGATGATAAGGAGGTGAGGAATGCAACATTTTATTTAAAAAAACATTGACTTTTTTTATGACATGGTGCAATAATTTACTCTTTTTAAAGTTATGAAATCCCTCACTCAGCTGGCGTATGCAAACCTGACATCATTTTCTGCAGATCACATTTCTCCTCTCACAGATAATGTGCTTCTTTCTCTCCAATAAGCCCTCTGGATCCAGGCAAGAGCAGAACTCATGGCACAAACTACCTTAAAGCGTCATTTCAGTGACAATCAACATCATCCAAGAGATTAAAAGCGACCTTTAAAGACTTCTTCTGGAGCTCCTAATTAGAGCGCTTTAATTCCCAGCACTAAAGAGCAACTCTTTCTGACGTTTGGGAAAACGATGCGCGGCGTTGCGTTAAACCAAAACAATAAAACGAAAGAAAAACAAACAAGTATCAAGTCGAGATACTTTGTGCACAATGTATGACAGCACACGACAACAGCACATGATGTTTTCCTCCAGAAACAGACACAGCTGCTGAAGAATAGGCTGTCTGGAATACCAGGGCATGATGGAGTTGACCACCTTCACTTCACATCATCAATCATCATTCCCGAAATCTTTGCCACATATTATTCGACATCATTCCAACAACTGCCTGTTTTGGAACATTCTATTCGCTAAGTAAAGACATCGAAATGCAGCAAATACATTTCACTTGAGCAAATTGATAACAAGACTCACGGATATAACGAAATACTTTTTAATAAAGCTAAAGTTGAGCGTTTTTATAAAATTGCAACGCTTACATAAAAGGATAAATAAAACATCACAAGCTCCCCAAAATTCCAAGGTAGGAATTCAGCGACGCAGACGTCATACTGTGTATTTCCTCGTAAAGTGCGTCAGTCATTATAAGTTGCACGACGAGTTTTGCGCATCTTTGGGCAAATAACGGTTCTAAAAAAGAATCTATACAAAACTGACAGTTTTCCTGTGGAATATTGAAGTTCTCCGTCTCTTCTCCTGTTTGGCCAACTAACCCAGACTCTCGGCGTCACCGCCATCCAGACACAAAAATGCACGCAACTCTCCGTTATGAACATATCTTCATCGTTTAATTGGGAAAAGGCACACAAACACAAACTACGGCAAAAGACAGAGCTTATATGCGCTATGAAAAACTCACCTCGCTGCAATAAAATGATCTTGAAAGAAACTCCAGAGCTCCACTTTCACCCCAGACACAACTTTGGCAATCCCTGCTCCAGTCTGCTCCAGCAGCGCTCCGTCAGGGGGAGATTCCGCGCCATGTCCCACAGCACATGTGAGCTTGATCCTGCCCCTTTTACCGTAAGCAACCATAAACCAACTTCAACCGAAGAGCCGAGGAGAACAAATCAAAAGACGATCTGATGGTACCTAAATACCATCACCAGACACAGTTTTAATATCCACCACAGCAGCTATAATAATAAACCCGCGTTAACAAAGATCCATGCTGGTTCAATAGTCCCAATCAGATTCTAGGTTGGTTTATGGATTTTTACCAGATTGCATATTGATTAACAGGTTTTCTGTTTTTAATAAAACTGGTTGATTTTTTTTTTTTTACAAGTAAAGAAACACTTCAAGGCTCTTTTTGTTGTCAAAATAATGCAAGATTATTTTATTGTGTGTGACTGCAGGATTATGTCGTTATACAATTAGTATATGTTACTGATTATTATGTATTTAAACAATTGTTTATTTATTGCAGTTTGTAAACAGAGGTAACTTGCCTATCTTTGCTCTATGCTGTCTCTTGTGGTTTGTTGTTTAACACTTTACTATGAGGTTCCATTAATTAATACCTATTAGTTGACTGTTTATATAATTTATTTACATATTTTATTTTATATCTTAGTTAATGTTAATTTCAACATTTACTAAATCTTTATTAAAAACAAGTTTTGGCTGTTATTATTATTTAATGAACCTGAGATTTAGAACATGCACTAACAATGAACATTTTTTTTTTTATTATTGTTTTTGTATTAATGTTTACAAATATTAATTTAATAAACAATGTTAAAAAAAAATGTATTGCTCTTTGATAGTTAATGTTAGTTAATGCATTAACTGACTGTATTGTAAAGTGTTACCAGTGTTTTTAAAATGGTCAAGCTGGTACTAGCCACACAAAATACAATAGGCCTACTGTAACCACTATGAAGAGGGAAATTCCACACAATATTCAGAATCAAAATGTTTACAGTGATTGAGTCTCTAAATTGACAGTTAAATAAAATTCCATAAAACTCCCTAAATTGGGAATAAGTGGTTACATTCTTTTGCAGTTCTCCTAAATGTCTTTACATTATTGGTCTCTGACTGCTTGCTGCACCATCCTGTGTCTGTCATCACAAGACAAATTTAGAAAATTCAGTGGATTATTAAACTGTCATTGAAGTATGCAAACTATTTTAAGTCCACTGCATGTCTGTGACTCATGGCATAATTATGTAGGTAGCTGAAAATACTCTATTTTTGAATCTCAAAATCAGAGGAGCACACCTGAACAAACTCAATGCCCCTTGTCCTACATTTCACTTTGCTAACAGTGGCAGGGCAGGCAGGTCTCACGGTGGAAATGTGTCTGCTGCCACCAGCCGGACAGTTAAGAGTAGTGCATGACAGCGCTGAGGATCATAAATACTGTGGTTTGCCATTTTACTGTAGCATGTTTAGTGCTCTTATTTATTAATTAGTCACATTGTAACGTGTGATGAAAACTAATCATCCATGATATTGCAATTATTCTCATTTTTAGATGTTATTGAGGCTTTGGAATTGTTAAAAAAGGATTCATATTGAAGCATGATGTTTTTCAGCAATGGTAATAAGAACTGTTTCTTGAGTAGCAAATCAGCATATTAAAATTATTTCTGAAGGATCATGTGACAGAAGACTGGAGTAATGATGCTGAAAACGCAGCTTTGCCACCGCAGGAATAAATTACATTTTAAAAGATAGTCAAATAGAATAAAGTTATTTGAAATTGTAATAATATTCTACTATTTTGCTGTTTTTACTGCATTTTTGATCAAATAAATGCAGCCATGTTAAGCATAAAAGACTAAGAATTATCTTAAAAAGTTTGACTGTCCCAAAACTTTTGAACAGTAGTGTATTTAAAAAAAAAAGTATCTGAGGTTTGGCTTCTTTTCACATTAAAACACATACGGTTACAGTTTGGTTCTGTTCATATGTTTGTTTAGACATTTCTTCGTAGGTTCCTCATGGAAATAAAGTCCACTGACCTCACTACAAAACCATTTGCATCAAGTACAGGGCCTTCAAATGTCTGATAAGTGAAAATGACTGGAGAAAGTGGATTCATACTAGGCATTTTTAACCATCAACACTAGCCAGCAGGTCTATGCATGGCATTTGTCCTGGATTGCTGTCTGTGTCTTAAAAATCAACATTCAAGTGCACCACCAAAAAACTTTTACCTACAAAGTGTAAGAAATATAGTGTGGTGCAAATATGGATGATGTATCAAAGCAGAGTCCAGGTGTTCTTCTGTGACGGAGTGAAGTATCGTTGATGTTGTAGAGGCTGAATGGTCAGGGGATTTCCTGGAGATGGAGATCTGATACGAATAAGGCAGTAATCATCTTCGAATGGAAATGTGCTTCTCTTAATCACAGGCAGCTTCTGGCTGATACAGGAAAGGGTGTTCCCTCCTGTTGAAGTTCCCTAGTGTCAGAGGTGTCAGTCTGGAACAGGAAGAGCTATGTGTGCTCCGAGTCAAACATCAAAACGCTTTCAAAGGTGTGGAGCACATCCCTCTCGTTCTCTGCCTTCTTCAGCTCAGGTCTGATAAAGCAGAGTCTGTATAGATGAAAAGTTAAACACAAGAAGACAGGCACATACTGCAGGCCCGTCGTCAAGGGGGGGCATCGGGGGGCAGTGCCCCCCAAATGACTTTTTGTGCCCCCCTAAACGTAACGCACAGAACAATTAACCAAACTTGCATTACTGTGCATTCACACCGCCGGCGTCGAGAGCGTCAAAGTGGCCGGAAGTCATTCATTTTCAATGTAAACCAGCGTCGAGCAGTAGCGAGGAGCGGCGCGGCGCGACTTGGCCTTTGAGCTATGACGCGGTTGGGCAGCAACCAATCGGAACGTAGAAGTCAACCGCTTGAGAGGATTCCAGAGGACGCAGCTCCGATCACGTTAGTTCCCAAGCAAAATAAAGGACAGGTTGATTATTGCTGTTTCGCGTTTGCAGTAATCTATGATGTGTCCCTGTTTGCTTACAGGGACATAAAAAAATAATTAAAAGTGATACGTGGACCAAGGTGTCTGAGATCGTTCATTTTAAGTAAAGGATCTTAATATTTCGTCCACAACAACATTTAATGAGATCACCTTATAACGTTAACCTCCTTGTGGTTAGTCTGCATAAAATCAACAAGTCTGTTAGCTTTGCGGACACTTTTAATACGAATTCGGACCACGTCAGAACTTCTTAGCGCTCACGAATCTCTCTGCAGCGTCGTGGTGAGCAGAACTGCAAGAGGAATTTCTGACGCTCCCGACGTAGTCGGTATGAACGCGTAGTTAGACATCTGATATTGAATGTTATTAATTTAGATCATTGCACTAAAAACATTGTTTCGGCAGAACTTGGCTCACAGGAACAGTAATCACTACAACGGTAACACTAGAAATGCATAACACATTACCTTCAGAAATGATTCAGACGATTCATTATTCAACGCATTATTACACAGAACATAATTTTAAATATAATTATATTCATAAATGACTGTTAAAACATCCCAAAACATAACCCAAACCTTGCAAAGACCTACCTCATTAATTATTCAAATACAACAGCCAATGACAAGTCTCCAGCAGCAGACCTTTCAATATGTTATTTTTGTGTTAGTAGTTTTATTAATTCAAATTACAATATGCAGTTTGTGTGTAAGTATATGTATATGTATATATAAATCATGCAATTCATTTAGTTAAACATACAGTATTGTATTGTTTATACGCAATTCCTTTGCAGCTGAGCTGCGCGTTGCATGCGATCTCAGAATAAATTTTTGGCGGTTTTGGAAATGTTAAGAGACAATAAACAGAGACGTTGAGATCAAACGGTGAAGTATTTTATTTGAATAATTAAACAAAACAAGACTAATGTGGTCTATTTTAGTTATAGCCTAATATGGGTTTATGTTATGGTCTGTCTCAGATCATTAAAAAAGTGTGCCCCCCTATGAAAATTAAATGCCCCCCCATTTGGTTTGTTCTGGCGACGGCCCTGACATACTGTATCTAGCTGCTGCCACAGGAAACCATGATGACTCTAAATTTGAAAATCATTGTTGCACTGTTAAAAAATAATAATAATACTGCGGCTAATAAACAATAAAAATAGGCATTTTTAGTACTAAAACCACCATAAAAACAGAAGTTAAGAAAAGACCACATGATGCATTCAAGTTCATTCATATAAACAGGCATATCAAGTTAAATGTGAGCTCATGTTTAACAAGTTGTAACTGGTTACTAAAAGATTAAAGGGGGGGTGAAATGCTATTTCATGCATACTGAGTTTTTTACACTGTTAAAGAGTTGGATTCCCATGCTAAACATGGACAAAGTTTCAAAAATTAAGTTGTACGTTTGAAGGAGTATTTTTGTTCCAAAAAAACCTCTTCCGGTTTGTCACAAGTTTCGGAAAGTTTTTTTCGAGTATGGCTCTGTGTGACGATAGATGGAGCGGAATTTCCTTATATTGGTCCTAAGTGCGCGCTCTTCTGCCGGAAGAGCGCGCGCTCCCGTATAGCAGACCAGAGAGAGCACAACAGACTTCACTGATCAGAGCGAGAGCGTCGCGAAATGTCACAAAAGAAGTGTGTTTTTGGTTGCCAGGGCAAGACAACCCTGCACAGATTACCAAAAGAGAAACAGCATTAAGGGACCAGTGGATTGATTTTATTTTTACAGAGCATCAACGGAGTTGTGCAAGTGTTTTTGTTTGTTCCCTGCATTTCGGATTGCACGTCGTTTATTTCTTAAGGATAATGCAGTCCCAACGAAAAAGGGTCACGATCATGTGTTGGAACCACATGCGGTGAGTAAAACTGCTTCAAATATCTCTGTGTTGTTAACTTAGCTATCAGCGCGTAAGCACATCAAGTAAACAACATGCAATGTTGTCATCAAACTGCACTTTCCACATGTACAGCTTAAAAAAAAAAAAAAAAAAGACGACATAAAGTGGAACTTAGTCATTTTCCAAAACCGCTAAGCAAATATATACAGTTTCAGTACATACCACATAGCATACCGCCTTTGCTGATGCTGCTCTTGTTAAATGTCAGCCTCTGGATCTGTTTCACAGCTTCCACATGCTCTCAACTCAAAAGCCTACTGGCGCTCGTGATTCTTTAGCTCCGCCCACACTTCACGCCTCTAGGCGCTCGTGTTTTTCCGGGAAAAATCGGTACAGACTATCTTTCTCTTATAAATATAATAAAAATAAAGACTTTTTGGAGTTATGAAGGATGCAGTACTACTCTATAGGTACTCAAGATTAACAGGATATTGAGTGAAAACGAGCATTTCACCCCCCCCCTTTAAACAAAAAGGTCACACTTTTAGTTTAGGGACAAATTCTCACTATTAACTTAAGTTTGCCGTCACAAGAAACCCCCATCATAAAGAATATATAACTGCAAGCAATGGTCTCTGTTCTGTTTCCAAATGTCCATTGTGAGGTTTGAAAAATTACAATAAAATACATATTTAATTAGGTAGATGCTATCTCAGAAACATCTGGGAGGTTCCTATGACTTTTCCGTTTTCCAACCATTGTTGTTCGATAGCTGACAGAACTGGCATTTACTGGACTAACAGTACAAATTCATATGAAATCACCACTTTGTGAAATACGTACATTTTCTAATTAGACTGTGATTGGACAACGCATAAATCTTGTGCGCTTTCTTTTTTACTGTTGAATTGAACTAAAAACATTCCCATCAAAAGCTAAAATATGGGTTTCTACTCTACATTTACACTAGGGTAATGCAATCCCCTCACATCTGGCAGAAAAGAGGTGGATGGAAAGTATTTAGAATTCATGACATGCTCAAAAAGAAAAGGCAGACACAAGTGTTTGTCTGTATTGATCAGATAACAGATTTCCCATCATTGACAGCACAGGACAAACACGGAGTTATTCTGGTAAGGACAGCTGGAAGAGTGTTTTGCAGATGGAATGAAACTTCTTCAGTGAGACTTCTCCCTGGAGACCAGAATAGTGCCCAGAATTCAGAAATCATTCTGAAATGCTGCTTAACTCTATTATCAGATTACTGGATTTTGCCAGAAGGTTTATGCTCAATAAGACACATTAGTATTTTTATGTCCACAACCAAAGAGTATTATTTGATTTTTATTGTTTAACATTGTTTGAAGGGAACATTTCAATCTTGCACGGAAATTTGTCCTTCCCCATTGATGGAATTTCAAAACTTATAAGCACTTTAACAGATTTTATGAAAGAGCATATTTCTTTAAATCAGTTTTTTTTTACATAAGGATATAGGATCCCACTTAATGATGGGCTGCAGGGAAACACCACTTAGCACAAAGCAGTCACTTCATGCATTTAAATTGCATGCAATGAATAAATAAGAGTCCACTGTGTTTGATAACGGATCATAAAAAGGGGATGCCTCACGGTTATGGTCTAGGTACAGTAGGATTTTCGTTTTTTAAAGAAAATGTTTGCACATGTTCCTCCCTACAACCTCTATTATTATAATTGTTCCTTATAGGGCTGCACGTTCTCAAGTTTTTCATTAACCGTTAACCGAGGCCCTTAGCGGTTAATACTCGGTTAACCATAGTGTGCCATAGTAACCATAACCATAGTAATTTCCGGACATTGGCCGAAAAAAAAAAAAAGGAATGTCCGACAAAATTTAATCTCTCCGGTCAAATTGTCCTATTAAAACTGCCTAATAATGCCGCCCATTAACACAATCTGAATTTGAGAATAAGCCTAAAATGTATAAGGCAAAAGGTAACAAGCAGACTCCGCGGCCGCCTCGCTAAGGCTATGACTATGTTTGACACGTACAATATTTGAAAATCGATAATTATTTATTTATTTAAATTACATTTATATCTGAATTTATGTCAACCTATAGACTTTCAAATATAAAAAAGTCATGAATTAATATGTATTTTTGTACAAAATGACATATAAACATATTTTCCTATTATACTTTGCCTGGAAACGCTTCCAACAAGGCGTCGGTTCTATTTCTAGCATGCACGCGTAGAGCCGCGCCTGAGCCGCTCGTCTCACGCAGGCAGTCGGCAAGCTCTAACCTGTTAACATGGGAACCGAATTAAAAACAGACACGCCACGCAGCTGAGATGCTTTCGCCACGCATGCAGTGTGTCCTGACCGGCCTAATGATGCCCGGGTGTTGGCTGTTGAGATTACAACAACGAGGTTGTACTTGAAGTATATCTTAGCACTGTATTGCAATACTTGCAGTTTGCCCCGTCACTCGTATTAGCCCGCTTCATATTAGAAAAATGACTTCTTCTTGTGGACATTACAAATGTCTGGGAGCGCTCTGGCGGTCTCTGGTGGTGCAAAAATGTATTACAACTAAATTCAATGCACGCCATTGACGTCACTTAACCGAGCAAAATGTTTCACTCGGTTACACAATTTTTAACGGTTAATCGGTTAACCGGTTAACCATGGACACCCCTAGTTCCTTATCATTTACCAATGAACAGCCTGTAGACATTGCATGAATTAACGTTTTTATTTATTTTAATAATTTTCAAAAAAAAAAAAGAGGCAAAATTCATGCGAACACCAGAGCCATCTCATCAGAGCACTTAAGAGATCACACTACTTAAGTCCCGTCTTTCACTGCCTGCAAGACATATCAAGTCCAAAAGACAAAAGAACACATGGAAAGATATAAAACTCCAAAAAAAAGAAAAAAAAGTTGCACACTAACATGTTTTGTTGTTTACAGCTTCTGTAGCTGCCAATAGCTGTCCAGAAGATCCGATTTGCATAGCGCTCAATGTGCTAGTGATGAAAATGAACCAGGATTGTAGCATTAGTCAAGTTTAGTTTCAGCTTTGCATTTTTATCCCAATGTCTAATAGTCCTGATAAAAGTGTAATCACACTACAGCAGTTGTATTGCTCTGTTTTGTTTTTCTAAGAAGTGCTACTTGCATGTCATTAACCGCAGAAACAAGTCCAGTTGATTGTCAAGCCCCTGCCCACTCAGCTTAATGCACATTATAGAACACAGGCAGTTAGAGATAGATCATAATTTAAACATCCCCTACCACTCAGTGGCAGAGTCAATCACATGGGAAAAATTAAATACAAAGACATTTACAGTGGCTATATAAAATAAATGTCCTATGTCAAAAAACAGCGAGACTACAGGACAAGAAAAAGCTACTGGTAAACCAGGTAAATGGCTAGCCAAGCAAAAACAAACAAAACCACTTCACATATATAAATATATTACACTAATTACATAAACCAAAGAGTGTGATGGAGTAGAGGGAGGTTTGGCCATCAAGCACACGGAGAGACATTTGCAAAACACTAATCAGGCTGGCCAGCATTAAGAGACAGAGCAGTTGTTAAAGCCGAATTGTGTCATTTTGGATATTTAAATACTTTCTCCAATCCCAGTTTAACGATACGCAACTATAAGCAAGAATAAGTTGACTTCCTTGTAAACACTATTGCTCCGTGGTGCTTTGAACCCAATGGTGTGTTTGGGGCGGGACTTGCTGTTTGACTGACCAATGGCAAAACAGTTTTAGGTGGTTGTTTTTGCAATTTCAATTTGTTGTACATTGCATGCTTCACTATAAATGTGAAAACGTGAGTTAACAGAAGAAGATGGTACACGAACACTGAATTCTGTGTGGACTGAATGTTGGCTTGATTGAGTGGTCAACTAGGGGTCAGAAGGATTGGGATCTTCTATATAAACTTAAACAGTGAGTTACACCAAATAAATAGTGCTTTACAGCTCTCTTTACATGATTACAGGAGAATTAAATACATACACAAAATAGTATAGGATAGATGTCTCTATACACTGAGGATGAAAAGCATGATGAATATATATATATATATATATATATATATATATATATATATATATATATATATATATATATATATATAATGTTTAAATTTCATTTTAAAACCCAGATAAAAACATATTATAATGGTTGAGAAAGGACATTACCAAAAAGCACTTTCAAGTCATTGTCCTGGTCAGTTAATCTGGAAATATGTAAATGTAGGTTCGATATCTTTAGTTAAGATCAAACACTGTAAAAGTCAAAACTTTTGTCTTTTTTTTTTTTCATTAACAACATGCAATACCATCAGTGACCACTGAGAGCAACACGTTTGCACCGTTGCCATATCCCTTAAACATAATGTGCAACACAGCATAGCACATGATATGTGCAGATCTCATGACTAAAATTTCAGATTTAGTCCGAGAGGACAAGTTTCTGTTACGTTACGTGCCACACAAGTATAAAGTCTCTCTTTTTTTCCCTCCCCACCCTTTAAAAATATATGGCAGCATTATATATAGATTCACTCACATTAAAGCACATTCTAAACTCTTTCTAAAGTTGTGGAGGGTGGATGGAACCAGCCGGCAGTTTAGTTTGAGGGGAGTGGATGTGACCATCAGTAAGAGAGTGAAAAACAATGAGTTTACATTTACACGTTAAGACATATTGCACATAAAGCCTTTTCGTGGGTGTCTGAAGCCTTTTGGTTTTAGAATTAGTTCTATTGCACACATGCACACACACGCAAATGTCGTGAAATGTAGAAAACCGTTTTCCCTTTTTGACACGGGAGGGAAAATATGGTGAGGTGGTTATCCGTAAAACGTCATGGTGTGTAGACCAAGATGGCAACTTATCCCGATAAATCAGATATGACCAGCTTATTCATTTTATTTCCAATGTCTGTGGAGACTGTGAGCTCATCGGACTCGTAATCGTCGTCGAAAGATCTGCAAAAGCAAGCATGCAACAGTTACGCTTTATGCTGCTCTGAAGTTCAACCATATATAGATGGTATCTCATCTCTATGCAATGCAATGAACTCTGTAGCGAATTCATTCCATTACAGAGTGCATTGACTCACCCCTCTCGTAGCTGTTCATTGGCCGTCTCCTCTGCCACAAGAATCTCATACTCTTCGGCAGCATACTTGTCCCAGTCTGAGGGCTCTGGACCATCACTATCCAAATCCTGATACACACACATGCATACAGTTACAGAACGCACCAACTAACGTTCTAACAGGATTTGGGCAAAGATGAAACCCAACAAACTCTGACCTTCTGCACTGCAAAGGGATCTCTCTGCTCATGGTCCAGGTACTTCTCCAGATTGAAGAATGTGTCATAGAATATATGTGCCATCCTGCAGCGCTTCAGATCTCGAAGAGTAATTTTACCTGCCAATATATGCCATTTTTTTACATTACACATTCGTGTATTCACTGGCCAGCCACTTTTATTCAAAGTAAATTCCGATTTTACGTTTGCAGAATGACTATGCTTCTATGACTTTCCATTATGACTGAGTGTTATTTTTACTTTAGAGGTAGCTTCATGTTCTTCCGGTTTTGAATGACCATTTGGGTGATATGACTGAGAGGATCAGAATTGGTTCTTTACCTGGGCATTCTGGTTTAACTAGGTCCAGCATCTGGCACAGGAGGTCTTGGAAAGGCAGTGGTTCAATGCCCATCCCCTCCATACGTTCACACTGCTCCTCATAGAAAAACTCCAATTCAAACATGGACAGAACACCATCTCCATCCATATCCATACATCGGAACCAGTACTCTACACTGAACACAGAGAGAGATAACGTTATAAAGATATACTGCAACTAAAATAAGTTTTTGGGGTATTTTTTACACTTCAAAATTCTAATGAGTTTATACTACCATCCTTGGTTTTTTATATTTTGTCATAAAATGCAAATATATAAATATATATAAATATATTTTAAGTAAGGCTTAAGCGTCCTAATCCCTATTGTGCTAATTTGGAAATAATTATCCCTATCTGTATTCCAGAGGACATACATGGCATGTTTTTTTTTTAAACATATAAATTAATTTATCAATAAATCAAAACACTTTTTAGAGGCAAATGTTCTTAACTGTGTTATTTCCAGTCTTCCTTTAAATTTATTTTTAAGTAATTTTGTTGTGTTCATTGTCATTTTATATATATATATATATATATATATATATATATATATAGAGAGAGAGAGAGAGAGAGAGAGAGAGAGAGAGAGAGAGAGACGGCCGATATATTGACCGAAATTTGCCAATTTTTTAAATATCGTCCAATACGTTTTTCTGCTTGCCCGATGTAGTAGAGGCGGGACTTTTATTTTGACAGCGCTGAGAACAGTGCTAACTTCTCCCTCTTGTTTGCTGTCATCATTAACAGTTCTGTCTTATATGGATAGAAGTCTGTCTAATAATCAGAATGGTTTAACAATGGAATTAATTTATACAAAAAGTATTATAACGATTGCTTTTATATTAGTAGTAATAGAAAGGCAAACATTATAATACTTTCTTGTTTGCCGTCAACATTAAGCAAATCCACATTTACATCATTTAAACAAATCTTTAAATGGATAATGAACATTTAATTTCACAAACTTAGGGTTACCCTGGCTTTATTTGAAAAATATGATTCCCAATGCACACAAACTTCCCAGAATACTGAGTGTCCTGTTGGATACAGTGTTTACTGCTTCTTAAATTCTATTTTTATTAAATATTTATGTATTTGTGAAAAATATCTAAAGTCATCTAAAGTATAAGTTTGTTTATTTTACACATTTCTTTTTTAATCCATTGTCAAATGATTTCAAATTTCTTAAATATTAATAAATAAATAAATAATAATTATGTCGGCTTCATATCAACTCCCCTGATTTCCAAGATATCAGCATCAGATGTCAAAAACCCGATATCGGTCAACCACTAATATATAATTTATTTCAATTTTAGTACTTCAGTTTCTATTTTTATGTTCAAGTTTCATCTAATATTTATATTTTCACATTTATATCAATTACCAGTCTGTCATGTTTGATACATCTGTTTAATTACCTTGTGGGGTTCTTTTTGTCCTCCTCTGAAATGAGGAACCAAACAAACTCAGCATAGCTCATTCTTCCTTCTCTCTGCACCGAGTTTCCCCTGAAAGAAAGAAACTTGTATCATAAGTCACATGTATGCCACCCCAAAACTCAAAGATACCACTTTATTCCTCCTCAGCAGCTCCTACCTTGTGACAGCTCCTGAGAACAGCCTCTCAATGATTCTGCTTGATGAGGCTTTCCAAAGAAGAACACAAAGCAGATACACATCAAAAGTCAGTTCTCAGTACCATAAGTCTGTGGACAACTGAATGAGACTCCTCTACAGTAACAAAATGAGTTCATGTAATGCATAGCTTACCCAAAAATGAGTAAATGCTGACAGAACTTTTTGAGTGAACTATACTTTAAATGTTGATCAAATATAACCCAAGTTTTCTCAGCAAAAACAAGTTCACTGTGTACTTACCATGGTCGTTGTACCTGGCCAGATCCTTGGGGTCGATGAAGAGGTCATGGTCAGCGTCCAGCTCCCAGAACTTACAGTAAATAACATAGAAGTGCTCATAAGAGAAATAATCTGTGATTTGATTGATGTCATCCTCTTCTTCCAGCAAGGCCAGAGTCTGGTGTGAAAGAGAAAGTGGCTTTTGATGCAATTCCTTCAAGTTCTGGAAATTGAATTGAAGGCATTGAAAGCCTAAAGTTATGGTGGCAATAATGGTGTTCACCTGGAGGAAGTTGCTTCTCCTAAGCTCTGTCATGTTGATTTTGCCTGTCCAAGAGCGATTAACTGTGTAAAATATTCTTTGAATCACCTGGAGGTTAGAGAGAGGACATCATGGAACTGAGGATGTCAAAAAGTTATTTTTACTTAAAAAAAAAAAGAAGAAAGGAATAAAGTGCTTGCTTAAACTCCAACACTGACGTGCAAAGAAATTTCTTTCTGTTTGAAAACACTCCATGACTGAACAATCGATAATAATAAGAATCAACTACTTTGGACATAATCCAAAAAAGTATCTGAAGCTGTTACAAGATCTCCTCACATTTTACATCATACTAACCATGGTATCTAAAAAAAAATACAATTATTATGCACCTAAACAAACAAACAAACAAAACAAGCCTAAGACTTAATTTCAGGGGATTTGTTTAGTTTTATTTCCACCTATATTTATTTCTCGTAGATCTAACGGTGAAGTAGAGTGATTTGTACTCAGCTCTTCGTGGACTGGATAAATGATCGCATGGGACATGTCGCATGATGATCCAAAACACTGTGAGCTGTCAAGCTCCAAAAGAAAAAAAAGCACCTTAAAAGCCACCCACATGACATGTGTGCTATATTCAAGTTCACTGAAGTCCTATGACAGCTTTGTGCGAGGAACAGAACTAAATTTAAGACATTACTTTTTTCCATCTATTACAGCTCTGAAATCTCAAACCATGCAGGTTTGTAATGACACGAGGGTAGAAGAGTAAATGATGACAAAAGTTTCCATTTCTTTCTTAAACCATTCCTTTATGGGCTGATCATTCTATCCATTAAGTTCCATTTGCCTGTAGGTACAGTCGTCTAGTGGCTGGTTGTACTTAACCATACTGAGTTATATCTAGCCCTGTGGTGACAAAGGCCCCATGCTTCAGACTCTAACAGAAACAGTGACATCAGTGTGGATTAACATGCATTTTCTTGGCAGATCAGTCTTCATGGAGAGATTGGTGCTCATTGGTGTGTCAACCAGTGCACCAGAGCAAGGAAGTGTCTAAATATGGGCTCGTGCAAAACCAGGCTCAGCGGCCTGTTGGTGGCATCCGTGTTTCCGTGATGTCAGGCCACTTTGACGCATTACCCTTCCCACCCCCTGCGCAGCACGTGTTGCAGCTGTCCCACAGACAGACAGACAGACAGACGCATTGGCCTTCACATCTCACTGTTCTGATGCTCCAGCAGCTTAGCTCAAATAGCTGGATCTGATTTACCATAAACACTGAAAGATAACAAGCCTTCAAACTCAAAATTGAAATATTGAAGCAATGCTACAAATAGAGATTCCAGTTGTCCGGCTGACAATTAACTCAGGACAAAGCAAAGTCATGTTCCTGTTGACAGCAGCTGACACTAAAATAGCTGTGGAGCGATGTTTAAAAACAATCAAAGAATTTAGCGGTGTGTTCCAATGACAGCAAAACCACAATTCCTGTAATCTTATCCCCATGAAATAGCTCCTGTCTGTGTCATTGAGCCATTAATAAAGTGACTTACTGTTGTGATGTACCGGGAATGGAATTCAGGAGCATCTTTTAAAAACGTCAGCCCTGAATGAGTGTCCACGATGTCCTAAAAACACAAAAGAGTGAGATGACTCCTGACCTAACGGTTTAAATCTATTAAGCTACTTCTGATAGCCTACGTAAAGAATTTACTTAATTTATCAATTGTTATAAACTATGTATATATAGACTCCAACATTCGTGGGATCCAACATAGGACAATCAGTTTGAAAATATATAATATAAAATATAACATATATATGTTTGTTTGTTTCAGCCATTTGTAATCTGCACATTGCAAACTGTTGTGTGTTGTTTGTTAAAGGTATATTGTGCAATATCTATGTGTCAAGCGTTGGTCACACTTGGCTTTGAGCACTCAGACACACAACACCACAAATCATGCTGTTTATAAGACTGAAGTTCAGGCCAAGAGGTTCTTTACGTAGACAAGAAGACTTCATTCATTATCGTGACTTTATATCTACTTTTAAGTAAATAACCCTGCAGAAATACAGGTAGTCCTGGAAGTACTTTTCAAAGTTAAATGCACTGTTCCAATGTTCTGACCTGTAAAAGAGGGATGAAATCTTCTTGTTCCAGGTAATTGCAGCCCGGTTTGGCCAGCAAGTAAACAAACTTGGATGCATCATCATAGCAGCTGTGTAATAACCTGTGAAGAAGAATAAGGGCAAAAACTCGATCAGATGCCATACAAAATTACAAATACAAAAGCATCTATTTTGATGGAAAGTGATCCTGTATGTGTGCCGACACTTACTTTCTCCATGTTGCAATGAATGAGTGAACAGAAACAAAACCTGTCCTCTCGCCACCAGCGCAAATAAACATTGGTGCTTTCCAATAGAGGGGACAACCGCATGCCTGCAAAAAGACATGCATGAAAAAGCTGTTTTTTTTTGGCACTGACATAAGAAGCCTTATTCACTTTCATGTTTAGACACAAAAATAAATACAAACAGTGTATAACACTTATTATTACATAACAATATTACTTAAATTCTGTAAAAAAAATTATAAATAAACCGTGTTACACTAATACTATCTTTTAAAGGGTCCAAACATCTGATTCTTAGAATGTAAATGTCAGAATGGGTTATTCTGTTGATATTTCTTCATTTTATGATACTGTTTATATAATATTCAAACAATGATAATATAAAATAGGATGTTATCATGAGATGGCATCCATCATGGCAATGCAATTTGCCAAGCACATCAACGGATGAGGACTTTGTAAAACAAGTGTCAGTTTATATGTTCAGAACTTTCAATCAAAGACTACTAAGAACAGTTCAGACATTATGAATAATCCATTCACAATTCATATGCACCTTTGCTATCTTCCCCATTTCATAAATGTCAGCTTTCTCCTCCTCGAACTCTGTGAAGGCTGCCTCGATTTTGGCAATGGCCTCATCATAGTTGGCTGCACAGTTTGGAAGGCCTTTGGGGAAGTAGAAGCGTGGAATGTTTATGGAGGGGGGTGGGGGCGGGGCCACCACTTTGGCTGGCGGAGGGCTGGGCGGCCGTGGGGTTGGCGAAGAGGGTGCAGGTGCTAGAGCTGGAGGAGGTGTTCCAGGTTTCTTCTCAGGCTGGATCTGTAGAGAGAGACAGTTAGAGAAAGTACCATTGGTTTGACAACTTTTTAGGCCAAGTTGTATTTTGACGTTCAGCTAAAAAGGAAGATATTCTGAAACAGATCTCAAAAGACAAGCTTATTCAGCTGAAGATGTGCTTGAATCAAATGGTGTTAATAGGAACGTACAGACAAATGATGAATAACCATCCGGATGTCACATGAGGTGTTCTTACCATCCAAACAAAGCTAACCACAACATAGCTTTTTTTTTTCCACTGGTAATATTGTGTGTGTGCATACCATGTTCATATTTGCATGACAAGATGGATAAGTAGGAATGACTAGTATTGAGAATACTGAGAAAATTCAGCACATATTTTTTTATATTAGGTGCTCATTTTCTCATAAGTGTTTACTTCAGCATCATCTCCAAGCTCTTTAGATTATCTGAAGTATATGTAGGAATATGCAACTTAAAGTACAGTAAATATTGTCTTTAAAGTTTTCCATGGTGCTAAAGATAGTTGCTTAATCATCTTTGTGTGATTTTTTTCCCCCAGTACTTGCTGTGTGAGGAGGCTGGCTCTCATTCTGATAACATATTCACAATAATGAAGTGATGTGGATTAAAAAGACGGCAGTAAAATATAGAAAAAAAAACAGTAAAACAATAGACAGCCTCATCAATTTTCCAGCCAATGTGATGACAAGAACTCCTCAGCAAAAATAAGACAAGCATTTTCCATCTAACCTTGGTGCCCTCACCAAAACAAGCCAAAGACTTCATTTCAGGGTATATTTATTTCTCGTTGATCTAATGGTGAATGAGAGTGATTTGTACTAAGCTCTTCGTGGACTGGATAAATGATTGGGACATGTCACATGATGATCCAAAACACTGTATGCATACAGTCTAATTCACAGACCAGACACTGACAGCTGATGTCTATTTACTTCATTCTTTTCAAAAGGGACCTTCCAGCACCAAGGTTAAACTTCTAATAACAAGCTGTGGAAATGTCTAACACATTCTATACATAGTCTTGACATACTGTTCTTATTCTGGTCTCTGGGCAAAACCCTAGAGTCACAGTGCACACCTGAGGCAGCTTATTTCTGAACAGCAGAGTCTTACTGTCAATCAAAGAGAAAGAGGGCTGTTGAAATGTGACTGAATTTTTGAGAACTCCACTGCAAGCGGAGCAGGCCTTGCATGCCCGTATTAAAGAGAGCAGCTGTGGCTCGAGCCTGGCCCATCCACTTCCTCCCCCCTCTTTGAAGCTCCTGTATGCAACACTTGGACACTGTATTCCTGCCCAGCCTCACCCCCTTCCACTGTCCTATTAATAAACAAGTTGGTATCTGCCTGTGAATAGTTTGTCTTGTCTGGCATGTGAGAGTTAGAAATGGCATTCTTTGCTGAACTACAGAGGTTGGTTACTGACCTGGGCTTGCTGGAAAGATTTGAGCCTTTTTTTGAACCGTGATGGAAGAACAAAGTCACAACCGCGGGCCAAAAAGGCCAGTTCACCCCGAAAGTCGGGATCCTCCCTTAACGAGGCCTCCTTGATCATCATATTGGCAATATCAAAGGAATCAAAAAGTAGGAAACGAGAAAAAAATGAAAATGTACAAGCTACTCCTACAGTATGTCCTAAGGAGGATCAGCTTCTGTTAAAGATCTCGCAGACAACTCCGTTCTGGCCAATGTCCCTCGAACACTCTTTTTCCCAGTGGTCTGCTCACTTCAAAACTCTCATTTGCCAGGCTTTGTCCAGGGATGCAATGTGGATGTGTCTTGGCGCACCGAGCAATTCCTAGAATCGTGCCTGCTACTGTGACAGCTAGAATCCAGGAGCATTGTACCAAAGCGGCCAGGCCGCCAGCCTCCTGTTTGCTTTCGAAACTACAAAACACAAAATCTCAACTCAAGTCCATAGCCAACAGGTTCCCAGCCCTGCGAAACATGAGCCCCTTTGGGGTCTGCCTCCCGGTCCTGTCCTATCTCTCTCTCTCTGTGCCTGTCCTCTCCTGATGAGCAAGGGGTTGAACTCAGCAATACGGAGGGGAGGGGGATTCAGCTGTGTCAAATGTCCGTATGGGTGAGCAAGCTGAATTATGGGAATGGAAGCCCCCTCCCACCCCCAAACAGAAAGGCTAAAGTTAGCCAGTGCACAGATGAAGTGCAAATTGCTCGATCAAGACTTTGTTGACGTGAAGAGGAAGGAGAGAGAGGGAAGTCAGAGAGGGAAGATAGCTTAGAGGGCCAGGCCCCTGCATTTTTCGGCTCCCGAGGGTTCAAGGGGTGCACTTGGGGAGTGGAGTAATAGGACAAATAAAAAAAATGTTCCAGGGCACTGCACTCACAGCATAAAAACATTAATGTCTATGGAGTGCACAGAGCCTTCTCTCTGCTCTAGAAAGTTTCCAACTAACCGACAATGAACTTCATACTCGAGTCATGCGATGCCCAACTGGTGCACTACAAGAATAATAGCACTGATGAGTCATGTCACTGAACAACAACTCAAGTAAAAAGTGCACACTAGATCATCTTGATCTACTGACCTCAGGAAACTCATCATAGGTAATTATAAAAAATGGCATACTGCTCTACACTTTAAAAAAAAAAATCACTCTAAATCAGTTATCCATTTGTTCTTTATTTGTAAATTAGCATGCGCTGTATAAACAAATGACAATGGCATCGGCCCAATTATTGTCTATATACTGATTGTTCTCAACTATTGTGACTCCAAGGCCCCCCATTGTTCACAGCAGTATTTGAAGGCCCCATGATAAGGAGCTTAACATTTCCGTCACATGCTTGAGGTATTCAGCCAATCACAATGCACTGAATAGCTGGCCAATCAATGTACACCTCGCTTTTCATAATGATGAGCTTTGTAAAAATCGACCCATTTCAGAAAGGCGGGGCATAGGGGAACAACAATAATGTACATTATGCGGAAAATAATGTGTTTTTTTAACCTTAAACTGCTTAAAAACGTTACATTACAACAAATACACAAAATAATGTTCTTTTTAGTAATGCCATATGACCCTTTTAACTGCTAGTCTATCGCCCATTATACCTGTGTGAACTAGAAAACAGAGAACTAAAAAGTTATAGTGACACCTAGTGTCTGGGTTTATAAATTATTCAATGGCTATCTTTCCAGAAATTCACACATCGTGGTCTGTGGGTCATATTGACAGACAGCTGCATTAATCAGTGCCATGTTTACATTTTATCTGCACAAATAAACCAATGAACTTTTCAAGAAGAAGAAAAAAAGTTGTGGTAATGGAGCTGATCTCTTTGCGTAACTAAGCTCTAACGCCCAGCAGATCTTCTCCCCTTTCCTTTAAGCCTTATAAATAACACCCGCTGTACAAGAGGCCTCCTGACATTTCAGCTGTACATAGCAATCCCAGCATTCCCTGTTCTGTCTCTGGCAGCTGTTAGGAGAATATCAAACGCATCAAGATTCCTCTGTGGCCAGGGCAGAGGTACAGAAGGAGGCCTGCCTGCCTGCTGCTTACACCATTAGCCTCATCTAGTGCAAAGGCAGGCCACTGGAGGAGAAGTAATGCATGCACAGTTCCAAGCACATGTAATGAAATACTTATTCTTGAGTAGGCCGATTCTTCGGCCGAAAACAAACCCGCTGCAAATAGAACATTAATTAAGTTATCTTCCATGAAACAAGAAACCTCAGAACCAGATTAGCATGCTTCTGACTCAGACTGTATTCTAGCACACTAGATATCTAGTATGGAAAGTGACATAGGCTGAGTTCAAACCTGTGTTCCCAGAGGAGCACTACTCCCATTATGGCTCATGTACACAAGCATGCTACGGCTGCACCACAGCCAGGGCTTTAGATAGAAATTCTAGTCCTTATCTTTTTTAATTGAAGTTCAGGCCGTGACAAGTCTTGGTGGATGGTTCACGTGTGCCAACACGTGGCATAATGGTGCTTTTGTGCAGACGACCATTTTCCAAACCCACCATTATTATAAATCTGAATATTCTTTGGATCAAAGCCTTATTTCTTAATTCTATTGCAATTTTTTTTATTATCTTATGTTCTTTTTTGTTATTATTACCCTACTTTGTTTTTGTTATTCTCTTTTATCTGTTCTTAAATATTCTACCTAATAATTTTAGCTGAATTCCATTACATAAACTCTTGTTATCTTTTTTTGGCTGTAAATCAAATGTTAGGTTCACCAATGTTTCGTGTTCAGTTTGCTCCTGACCTACTGTACTGTAATAAATGTCTCTTCAGTCGAAGCACAGAGCTAGTTTTTAAGTGATGCTATTCATAAGCATGTCTTGTACCATGCAGTTATTGTTGTTTTTTACGTGTGGTAGTTTACTTTTAAAACGCCTTGTTAGATAAGCTCAACTTTAAAGATTTAATTCTGGTTCTTCACACAAAGCTATTGTATGGTTTCAGATGCAACTTTTCATGGTTTAATACATTTTTTTATGGATAAACTACATTTTGCATTTACCTTTAATAATACACTATGCATAGCGTAAAGCAATACAAATTTATTTGAAATAAAAATGGCCATGAATGACCAGCAATGATCATGATGTTGTCCAGCAGATGGGCCTTGTGCTCCACTTCACAGGCCAAACTAACCATGTGAGCATCAACATGGGATCAAGCACACACTGTATGAAGTATTATGAAGAATCCTAGGGCTTGAGAAGTCATGATGCTAGGGAAGTCTAGGACTTTACTGTCCTCTGCTGCAGAACAATTTAAAATTAAAGCTGCAAGCAGCGATGAACGGGCCCTCGCACCCGATCATGCTGCAACCTAATTGAATGGCACACAATGGGCCTCTTTGGGACCGCTCCAAAGTGCCAGACGGCACTGAATGTGAGCATTTGCCCACTCAAGTCGGGTTACGACGACGAACTGCAGTCAAGTCGAGACCCCAATGAGGAAGACGAGCATGCAGATGATCTTCTCTGAGACCGTTTCTGATAGTATGCGCAGAAATTCTTTGGTTATGTAAACAGATTGTTGCAGCAGCTGTCCAGGTGACTGGTCTCATATGATATTGGAGGTGAAGATGATGGATATAGAGGTTCTGGGCTGGTGTGGTTACACAAGGTCTGCGGCTGTTAGGCCGGTTGGATGTACTGAAAAATTCTCTGAAACACCTTTGATGACGGCTTATGCTAGATAAATGAGCATTCATTTCACGGCCAACAGCTCTGGTGGACATTCCAGCACTCAGCATTCCAATTGCACGCTCCCTCAAAACTTGCGTTATCTGTGGCATTGTGCTTTGAGATAAAACTGCACATTTTAGACCGATTTAGAAACATTTGAGATAAACAGGCCTTTTGTGTACATAGAAAAAGTCTTCGATCTTTAAGTTCAGCTCATGAAAAATGGGGGCAAAAACAAAAGTGTTGCGCCTATGATTTTGTTCAGTGTATTTACCATAGTCATGGCCTATCTTTGGAGGTATCTTGTGGGGCTGCATTATGAAACAGCTTCTGGGTGCTAAAGGAGAGATGGGCTTGTCAATTCTTCATATGAGTGGATTCGCTGAGACCAGCAGAGTTGTTCATTGATGGGAAATCCTATGAGCAAGGAGTGTTCATTCAGTGCCTTTCCTTTCAGCTCCAGAATCACACCTGTCTGCCTGCTTATGCCAGCCAGCTTGTTCTACGGCATGCTGTAACAGTGCCCGAGCCTCTCAATGGCTCTGCAGGTGCTGAGTATGTTCTTGCACTGACAGGAGCCAGGCTCCTCACACCTGTCTCCTTCCCATCATCCCAGACACTCCAGCACCACACAGAGTCTTCAATTAACACTATGGCATTCCAGAGCTATCAAAGCGTTGTATGGGGGTCATCCATCCACGGCCATGACCTATCAAATTGATCTCCTTAACCTTTAGAAGATAGTTTTCCACTACAAGAGCACTGACTCTCTAGGATTTGGAAATACTCATGGTGTATTGCTCTTATTGACACTCAAATTGTTGAATCTGGCAAAATTTGTTGCATTTGTGGGAATAATAATGTTTTCATTCCATCAATTTTCCACAGGTCTCAGTTGCACAGTGTTGGGATGCCAATGCCAGCTGAAGCCTGGTACACCCCTCTTCCCCTGCACACAACTTAACGCTATAACTTCACAGTGTGCGACTGTCACTAGCAATGTGACAGTACTGGGTACTTCTGAGCAATCAGAGGGTTTTCTTCACTCTAAATACTAAGAAAAAGTACATAGCTGCCTGAAAGCAGTTATCCAGAGTTTAATTTCAGCTTTCAAAGCCATGCTCAGTGTTTTGATTTATGGCACAGCATGTGCAGCACAGGCCTCTGAGACTGGAGGAGGATGGGGTGTAGAGGAGGCACACAGTTATATTAGATCCTTAATGAATGTGCGGAACTGCCGTGCCTGAATTTCTGAAACAGACAGAACGATATTTCAAATCTTGCATAGTGAAGTAGCCATATTCTACTTTGTGGCCCCTCATCAAGAAATGCCACAATCTGTTTTAAGATAACTAAGACATGTTATAGCACTTGCATACCATTGCGCTCTAGTTGATTTTGATTGCTTCCATTGTCCTCATTTGTATGTCGCTTAGGATAAAAGCATCTGCTAAATGACTAAATGTAAATCTAAGATATAGAGTGCAAAAGATAGTGAGACAGAGGGAGAGACGGCTAGAGAGACCGAAATAAACAGCAACAGATAAACAGACAAAATGACAGATAGACAGAGAGAGCAAAAGACAGACAGAGTCAGCAACAGATAGACATATAGAAAGAGTGACAGACAGATATTCATGTCTTTAATTCACTATAAATTTCTTTAAATACATGAAGTCCTGAATATCAGAAAACTGTCTAGCTAATGCTAGGGTCACGGCACCACATACTGCAGAATCCTTCAGGTAATGCCTGTTCATTGAGATTTTAGAGAGTCGGTACCGGAGCTGTCTGTCTATAATGTCATACACTGATCAATTTCACACAGGCATTAAATTAATGTACTTCAGGTATTATATTATGCAATTTCTTTAATCTGATTTATTAAAAGTACTGTCCTATACAGTATCCTGGTCTATTCTGAATTACATAAGAACACAACCATCCTGTTAATATCAGAACTATCCTTTTAGCTTTGACACAGTATTAAAGCAAACTGGTGTTCATATAACAGTTATATCATGCTGAACCCAAACAGTTGGAGTGACTGGGGGCAGATGGCAGAGGCTGTCTAACTCACTTCAATGCAGTGCAGAAAGAGAGCACCGGGACTGGACGGCCCATCTCATCCTCACCCCCACCTTTCCACACTCGCTTTGACGCAGGAGCGACTGCCATGTGTGTAAAATGATCCCCAAAGATTAAGCTTCTAATTTGCAGTTTATTTCTGCAGCAGGCACTGGGCAGACTTTAGAAATACATACAAATACCCTACCCCCACCAAACACTCCAACACACACACACACACCCACCAGTGTTTAAATCTGAGTGCTTGAAAATAGATGTGCCAAATGCCATCACCATAGCGATAACCCTTTACCTGGACTTCTGAGAGCCTCTGAGGAATGTGGGGGCATGAAAGGGGCCTTATTTCCTCACACACACTCGGCAGAGAGCTGAATTGAGGAAGTGGATTTTATGAGGGCCTATTCTATTCTGAGCTGAATTTCCTCTATGAAAAGCCACACAATGGAGCCACTGAAAGAAGTGCGATTAAAATTACAGATCACAAAGGCTGGGCCAATGGAGGATGGGACGCATTTTCAAAGGCCGGAATATTCGAAATAATCTTAATTTAGAGACAGGACATTTTAAATCAACCCCTCAGGTTGTGACAGTGAAATTTTAAGCAATGCATTAAATATTCACATGCCAATGAAAGTTTAAAAAACATTTTCATGTGTCAAAATACATGTGCTGCAACTAATAATAACAGTTGTCAATATACATTTTTTTTGGGGGGTGTTCAAAATCTTGAAAAAAAAATAATAATATAGAAATGAATATATAATATACTAATAATAATAACAATAATACTAATGGTAATAATAATAACAATTATTATTATTATATTGGTCTCTTTAATTGTATTAATAATTATTATTTTACACATAAATGAACATTTAAGTGAAATAAATGCATTTGATATTTAATCAATTCAATATTTTGCACAATTTCTACACCACTCACTAAAAAAGTGAATTTGTGATGTGTGAACTTTCAGTTTGCAATGAAAAAAAAAGTAAATTATAAAAAAAAAAAAAAAAAAGAATTATAAAAAGAAAAAGTATTATAGTAATTTAATAGTAGCACCATTAACGATTAATCATAATAAAACTCCAGCATTTGCTTTAAATAAAGAATACTTGGATCCTTTAATTAAAGAGTGTTGATTGGAAAGTAGTGAAACATTGCAGATAATCTGACAGTACAGTACACTGGTACAGTACTGCGTGACTTGAAAGCTCCAAGATTAGCTGAACACCTTGTAATTGTGTGAGGTGACACGAACATGCAGCATTGTTGTAAATGATTTGTGGCCTTGTGTTTGTGGCTCTTGCTCAATGCGGTCTCCACATGCTGTTGTTTACCACTTGGCTGCCATCTATTTCAGGGCACTTCCGAGCAGCCCGCAGGTGCTGGCCAAAGGCTCTGCTCATGTTTTTACAACCAAACAAGCTAAGGGCCTGAAAACTAAATACAGGTGACCAGTGAAACTGTAAGGGTCTACACATCACTGAGTTAAGGACGTTATTTTGCAAAAATCCAAGTAAAGCTATACTACAATATGCTGGCGGCTGTACTGATGCAGCTTTGTTTCTGTATTGATGAAATATCACTGCCTGTCTAATATACTTATTTACTATTGGCAATAACGAGGAAAGATACACAATTAAAAACAGGCATATGTAACAACTTTAAGCCATGAGCAGAGACCTGCTGCACTAACTGTCCTCACCAGCAGATGGGGGCATGAGCTCATATGTGCTTGGGTTAGGGGTAGTGCACCCAAACAATTCCTGTAAGATCTTCTTCTAAATCGACAATGTTGGAAACCAACAACAAATTCTTTAAATATCTTTTAGGTCTGAAGCAACAGGAAGAAAAAATTACTAATGGATTCAGATCCATTCAGAAATTCATAATTTGAACCTAATTGTTACTTGTGCAAACCAGCATTTGATAAAGTTTCACATGCATATTCACAAGGGTTTAAAGAACAAATAATGTGACGGTTTAACCAAAATATTCCTATTGTCATTGAAACAATGTGAATAATACCCGGATTGAACACGGAAGCTTTGAAATACGATGCGTCTCTCTCAGCTCATACAGTAGTCGTCAGAGCCACATTTGAAGCAGTTGTCAGACTTGTTAAAAGCCTTTTAAGCTATCCCGTTTATCACCCAGGAGACACAAGGTCACGATCCCCTGTCCATGAATCATTTCACTGTTTGTCAACTCATCTAAAACAGTTGAGGAACTTTATGCACCTCATTTTATGTGGATAAACGATCAGAGAGTTTCATCATTAAATGCACCGTGTCAGCTCTCATTTCCTGTTCCTCTGAGCTCTAGACAGGGGATATGGTCTAGTTAGGGTAATGCAGCCTTTGAAGACTGAGGCTTCTGGGGAGAAGGAATCTCTGATGACGATGAAAGCTTTCATTGGCCGACACCTCCCAGATACCCTTGACTACCCTGGATCACAGGTGGAAAATACGGTCAGGAGCGAGTAACAGCAACAAATGTGGCTTATTGGAAAAAGACTTTGTAATGGCAGGCAAACATTTGTCTTTTTCCAGACACGACATGCTGTGTACATGCTACTGTATGTTTATGGTGTGAGATCTCTCTTCAACACTAGATGGCAGACTAGGATTCTTGAAAGTGTATAAACACTAGAATTGTCTCAACTAAGGACACTTAAAGACTTCTGGGGAACCATATGCTTTTGGACTTTTAGAAGTGGACTTTATGCCAGTCATCCATACAGTCCACCAGTCAAATTTACAGTAAAATAATGTGGTCAGTGGAGGTCATGGACACATAAGGCACTCAGTGCTTCCAAAGCGGAGTCAGAGTAAATCAACCATGCTTGAATTAATATTTCACACACTCTCTTCGGGTCTGGCTAGTCATTATCTGAGGATTAAAAGCATGGGAACATATGACTCCTCATGTCAGTAGTTGGCCATCTCATTGTAAACACTCTCGGATCAGATTATCTAGTTTTGTGCTCGGTGAGACCTTACTTTCCATTCCCCTTTTGTCTTGTGCTCTTTTTTTTCCCCTCAACTCACTCCCACCAGCAGCACCAGCTGCAAAAACACCCACCAAAGTCAGAACTCAGTGACATGGATCTCCCCAAAACACTGTGACAAAACAGTATTCACAGAGACAAACCGCAGACAAAATCGAAAACTTCCCTACATCACAAACTTGTTCCTTTTTTGATAGCTGCCGACTTTCCAGGTGCCATGATTTGGGCATAGCAGCGGGGTCTGTAATATATGGAAGCAAATGTTTTTATTTGTTCCAAAGATACACATGCTGATTTCAGTCGGTCACCACTGATTTTATGTATTATGACAAAATCTGCGAACCTCAAATCTAAAATTGACCGTGAGATATAACAAGAGTCGAGATTCCATGAAAAACACTGCTGCCTCCAGAGCTCAGTAAGATGATAAAATTGACAAGCTGATAAAAACGACAATTGGTGTTTCTGATTTCAGCAGGCTCTTAAGCACTTGTGCTGAGCTTCAGGCATTTAAACTGGCATTGCTCTGATTACTCAAATGCAGGGCACATGGGAGTCTGGAAGGTTTTGTCAATTATAAATGTGATTTTTGTCTTTTGCACAGTTCAGAAGATCAATGAATAATCTCTTGGATATTCTCCAGGCAGGATGTTAAAGTGAAGAGACCTGTCTGACTACTGGACACCCCATGACATTCTGTCAAAAATATAAATGCCTATGTAACTTTTAACTGTCTAAGTTTGTGTCTATATAACCACCCACAATTTTGGTGTCTTATTCTCACCCAGGTAAAACAATTTGTTAAAAAAATACAGAAAAAAATTGTACTAAAAAATCTTTTTAAATATATTTTAAAATGTAGATTTTTTTTTGCTGATTTCAGCATCATTCCTCCAGTCTTCAGTGTCGCACGATCTTTCAGAAATCATCCTAATATGCTGATTTGGTGCTCAAGAAATATTTCTTATTATTAATGTTAAAACAGATGTGCTGCTTAATATTTTTGGAAAATATTTTTTTTCAGGTTTGTACAAGTTATTCAAAATGTGAGAAAAATAGAAATTATGTCTTACATTTTAAATGTCTTTACTGGCACTTTAGATATATTTAATGCATCCTTGCTGAATAAAAGTATCAATTGCTTACATGAACAGCCTGATTTTTGATTAAAATGCATATTTTCATGGCTTTGACTACCCACATGGGTTGTTAATGCGGTTTAATTTTGTTAAGCTTTGATAGAGCAACTTCCAAACCTCTTTTGTGGCATATATAAAAAGTCAGTATTTTGAAATATTTGTCTGAATTATTTCTGAAGAATTTGACAACAATCTGCCATCTAATTTCCAGAGATATTTCAGTGCACAAAAGTAGCGTTATCAATTAGTCTGGGAGTTTTGTTTGATGGATTCAAAGAAATGCTGTTTTAGAAGGTTGAAGATGCAATTCAGTTGCATTTTCTGACAAAAGCACTCTAACTTTAATGAACGCAATACATAAAACACAAAAGGAACCACTTATATACCACTTTCATATTTTTTTAACTAATACTGACATATCTCACCATATCTCACAAAACCATAAACAGAACTCTGTGATCTTCCTATAAAAGATTTTACAAAACAATCAGTGTCAAATAACCTTTATAAACACAATATTTGACCCTCTCGCAAGAAAACCAGGCTAACTCAAATCTTCCTTCATCTATCCCATCAGGCTGTTAACCCAGCCAATAGAAGACAAATAGTTTGAAACTATGAATGAGCTACGGTTTCATTGTTCAAAAATAGGAAGCCACTGTTCAGTGCTGATCCTCACGGTACAGGAAGTAACACAGAGCTCCTGTTTGTCCTGTCAAATCTTCATGCCAGCTCAAGAACTTAAGCAGCCCCCAGCACAAATGGTGGCTTAAGTTCTGTCTTAGCTCATCTCCTCAGACATCCTTAATCCTGGGGGAAAAATCCTTAAGGGCTGGGAGAAGCTTGGACATCAATCAGGGGTCTCTATCAGTACTTAAACCGATACACACTGTTGTTTGAAGAGGCTCTTGTCTTGTTGCCATGTGCTTTTATGTTGTTTCGTTCCCGAGCTATAGCTTCCGTTATTTTTTTTGCATTGGAAACCCTTCACAAATAGCAACAGGCAGTGATTCACATGAGGATGTTGTACATAAGGGGGTTTCTTGGCTCAGACCTCTGCTGTGATTTCATTTCCTCTCAGTACAAGACAGCCATGCCTGGTGATGTAATCCCCTACTGACCCTATGCAAACAATTCTAACAAATAAGATGGACACAAAAGGCATACAGACATCCTCAATCAGGTTTTTTTTTTTTTTTTTGTCCCTGAGGGAGTTAGCAAAGAAACACTTATGTCACTTGTGATGAAAATTTGAATGATTCTGACTGTGAAAGTCCAAAAATGTACTTCATAGGCAAGTGTACAAACTGAACTGTGTGAGAAATGAATGAAATATAGAAAATCATTAAACCCCTTTAAAATAATCACATTTTGTTGCTTTGCAGCCTGAAATAAAGATGGAGACAGCATTTGTGAATTATTTGGCCTCAACACCAAAATGATATGTCTATCGAAAATATAACACAGTTCACTATCCTAATAACAGCATTCCTACAGTAAAGCATGGAGATGGTAATATACTGTTATGGGGGTGTTTCTCTGCAGCAGGGACTGCAGCACTTAAGGGATAGGAGCAAAATAACATCAAATTCTTGAGGAAATTCTTGAGGAAAGTCTTTACTACTCTGTCAGATAGTAGTCAAGGGGAAGAAGGTTTACATTACAACATTACAATGACCCAAAGCACACAAGCAAAGTCAGAGCCCAGACTGAAACCCCATCAAAAATCTGTGGAATAACATGAATATTTCAGTCCACAAATGGTCATCATCAAATTGAAATAAACTTGAGCAGTTCTGCAAAGAGTCGGCAAATGTTGCAAAGTCTACATGTGCTAAGTTAGTAGGGAAATATCCCAACAGACTAAAGGCTGGAATTAAAGCAAAAGGTGGTTCAACAAACCACATGTTGGTGTTCTATATTTCACTTGGATGTTATAAGTTAAAAGAGTAAATACAGCTGAATAAAACAAAAACTGTGTCCATCTATCCATTTCAGGCTACAACACAATAAAATTGATTATTTTAAAGAGGAGTTATTCTTTTCTACACCCACTGTATTGTTTTTTTGCTCTCTCGCTCACTTTTTCTGCCTGTTCCTTATTTTTACAGGTGTCCAGTTGCTCTTGTTTCAACGCAGCTGCATTAATTGCAGTGGTTTGCGCATTCTCTCGATTTACACATTTTCAGAAGGAAAAATCACTCTGTGTCATTCATTTATGGTCATTTGAACCTCCTGTTCGGATGAGGTTGAAGATTTAATATGGGTTTCAACAATATAGTAGAAACGAATTAGAAATGCTGCATGAAAACTGATGGAAATAAAATAAAATAATAAGTTGAATACTAGAATAAAACTAAAAATGCAACAAAAAATTAAGCTAAATAGAAATATATATAAGCTAATGCAAAACATATTCATAAAAACAAAAATAGTATATAAATAATACTGAACCAGAACTGTCTTAGAGCAATGTTTTCAGTGGTGCATGGATGCATTTTATTTTGTGAGAGCCTGGGTCGCTCTCCCCACTCACTTCAAGCCTCATTTTTTTAAAGCAGTCATGAAATGCATTTTTTTATATCACTTTATGTTTTCTGAACTTATAATCTTCATATGGCTTTCAATATGAACGCCCACAGCTGTGATTGGCTGTCATCTTTGCATATGAATTAAGCATTACTTGTGGAACTCTACCAAAAACTTTTGCGGTTTTTTTTTTCTAAACTATAAAAGCCGCCAAGATTAATGTAAAAAAATTAAATGTTAAAATAAAGGTTGCAGCTCTGCACTGTCGCTGAACACAGTCATGCCTACTGAGCACACAATGCAATGAGCTCCTTAATGCAACACATGAATACTTTTATCATCATTAACAGTAAATAGGCTTGAGCAGGGTAAACTGAATTTTCATGGGCTTTAATGAAGATTTAGAAATCAAATTACTCATAGAATGGAGCTGATCTTGAATTGACTGCTACGGCGATTATAAAGAGAACAATTTTTGCTTTCTGTATAAAATAAGCACAAGAACAATATCATTTTGATTCTCCATTTCAACACAACTCTGGATTTTCTCTTCACTTCAAATAACAGATGTGTCATGTTGACCGACTCTCACTGAATGCGGCCTGACCAGTGGTGACCCACTGTGGTGTGTCTGTGGCTCTGAGCATGACTAGTTGGCTTGAACTCTTGGAAGAGATACTTCTGATTTATAATGACTGTAACACTCTTATTGCCAAGCAGGGTGATCCCTGTCA
Organism: Carassius auratus; assembly: GCF_003368295.1. NCBI lineage: Eukaryota > Metazoa > Chordata > Actinopteri > Cypriniformes > Cyprinidae > Carassius > Carassius auratus. Next base: position 13,588,180 of record NC_039244.1, on the reverse strand, counting down.
CCATGGAGATTAACAGCACTTCCTGACAGGTGGTGAAGGACATATTGCCTTGTCTTCACCATGTTGTCATACCAATAGGGCAAAATCTCCAGTCCAGCATGGTGGGAGAGCACGTCGCTAGGCTAAGAGGAGGAAGGTTTTCCAAACAGGCTTCAAATCTGAGGGGTGAAAGTATTTCAGTGTAAAGCCTTGTGCTAACTACAGACAATTAGGTTAAACCAGCTGCTAATTGTGCTGAAATAGCACTGTACCACCAATTTTTTTTTTTTTATTGTTTTATTGTTATTCTCTCACAAAGACAACCTTTTCTATATAAATTAGGCTCATTATTAGGGAAGCTGACTGATTTAAAAATTAAAATATTACATTATTTTTTCTAAATTTAAAACGAATATTAACTACACACTAAAAACCATTTACAACTAAAATCAATCTAAATGCTAAAAGTGGATTTAGGCATCATAACATTATAGTGTAAGGCATGAAAATGCAGGATGTTCAATTAATTTTAAAATCTGTATAAGATCTTTTGTTTATCAAATGAGTGTTAGAGGATGCTAAATGTCATCTTAAATGTAAAAATATTTAAATAATAATTAAATTTTGATATATTGTGTAACCCTACTCATAAACTGCACCTTCCAACACGAATTGCAGACTGCATCTTGTGGGAATCTTTGTACAGTGAACTTATTTTCATAATTCTTAAAGTCTTATGGGCAAAAGTGTGTGCAGATGCTACTAGGGGCCACAATTCATTTTACCAACCTAGTGAAGATTTATTTCAATTACCTTCATCTTCAGGTCTACATAAAGTCTCTAGTTCCTAAGTTTCAACATGACTCACACATGTGAAACCAAGAAACAGAGAGAAGCAGTAAATAAGCAATCTCAATAAAGAAGAACTAGCCCCAGCATCCGCGAAACAGATTACCCTGTCAGCACTGCGACAGAGGCGAGGAGGCCTAAACCTGACTGAGTGTCCACTTTCATCTTCACCTGCTGTTTGGTCTAGCAATGAGACGGAAAGAGACACACAAACAAAAGACCACACTCAGGTCTTGCAGCAATACACAACAGCAACTGCTAGATTTAGAGCTGGTTTCCTAAATGCTGAGATGCTGACACATGACAGATGGACCACATCTTGATCCATTCAGTGCTTTTGTATTAGTGATGACACATGCAGGTACTAAACGAGATGAAACAAGGAAAGCATGGCAGGTGCACCATATTAAAAACACAATTCCCATTGTTAATGGGAAACAGGTGTGACACAACTGCTCAGAGGGAGAACGCATAGATCGAACGTTTCCGCAGATTTGTTTATCTCCGTGATTGGCAGCTTTGTGTTTAAATGGGACAGTGGGCAGGGCTCCTGGCGTAGCACTCTTATTTTTATTGCTCCCTCGGGTGCCAGAGAGGGGATCGGGTTAGCAGAAAGCTATTCCCAAACTTAGCCGTGACCCCCACGGCAACACTGGGTCCATTTTCCCTTTGGCGACAGCCAGTCTCTTAGCGGAATGAAATAGTAGGCGGGGAGTAAGCTGATTTAGTCTTCCTGACACCTTTGTCTATGGATGACAAGGAGGAGGAGAAGTGCCCTGGGCAAATCAACACCATTAACAGTGTCTGTGCCAAAACCCCCCACTGCCTGCTCTTGTTATGACCTACCAGAGCTCTCAAAAAAGGACTGTGTACCCTCCACACCAACTGCATGGCTACAGCATCACAACCCAGTCCCAAAATAACATGTGGACCAATGAGAAACGGTTACTGGGAGATGTGCGTATTATGAAAACATGCATGTTTTCTAACTAAATATCTCACACTTGTATCTTTGAAATTAAGCTAACGCTCCAAGGATGACATGCATACTTTAAATGTGAACTAATTCAACCCTATTTGAGATCAAACTTCTAGTATTTGGAGTCTCGGGAAAGCAAAAATGCACTTGTTTATTTGACTTCATCACTCGTTTCCACAAAATCTAAATCATTAGCCATTAGGGCATTTCTTATATGCACTTTGGAGTGTGTACGTGCATGTTCGTGCACAACTATGTGACTCATCCAACCTTAAGGGTTCTTAGTTATGCGCGTAGCAGGTACAGAAATAGGATTGGAGGAGGAGCCCCATTATTAAGGGGGTTCCACTCGACAGATGTCATGGCAACGTCATAAATAGCAGGCCCAAGATAGATCCTGAGCTGCTATTGGTTTACAAAGCCAGGAAATAAACAAGTGAGGATTTACCAGGTAGAAAAAAAAAGATAAAGGGACGGAGAGAGGTTGAACAGAGGATGCATAAAGAGCAAGGGTTAAATGTGCTGGGAGGACTGACATGGGATATAAACAGCTTGACAACACTTTAGAGAGCTGACAGTTACCAATAAATGCATCATGATATGCTAAACATTCTCAAGACTTGCACTGAAAGAGTGATTTAGGAGGGGTTAAGGCATTGGGAGCTGTCCTTTTATGCAGTTTTCACCTATGTTTGACACATTTTTCAAAGCTGTGATGAGTACTGACCTGCACTGAATGCGCATAAAAAGTTCACACTTAAAAAAATAAAAAGCCATTCATATCTAAACAAGTATGTCCAGTATCTGTCCAGTCTCCCCCAAGATCCCTGAACTAGAGGATGACAAACTGTGCTTTCCTCACCATGACGGATGAGCAGAAAAATGGACTAAGGGTGACAGCCAGCTCCGGGAGACACATGATACCGACCCCACAGTTGACTGCAACAAGATTCTCTGTAACCTGTAATCTTTCCCAGGTGCAACAGGTTAGGCAATTACACCGTCTTAAAAGTATTCTAGTTAGTATAGTTAAATGTCTTCTAGTTGGACATCAGAATGTAACTGTGCAATTAGGAAGGCTTTGAATGGAAATCATCAAGTAAAATACAACAAACAATGTAACAATACAGAACAAATGATTGTTTCTTTTTATAAAAGTCAACACATGATAAACCAACTAAACTGGAATAATTTGAAATTAAACTTGTTCAAACGTTACCAATGTCAAATACAGACTGGTCAAATACAAAATGGTTTCCCCATCAATGCTTATATTAAATGATAAATTCATACACCACAGTATTCCAAAGAGAAGATTTTATGTAATGATTTTGGTTTATGCAGACTATAATTTTGTGCGTCAGTAATGGTATAATGGTAAATACCCATTGGAGAATCTGAATAACACACACACACACACACACATATATGTATATATATATATATATATATATATATATATATATATATATATATATGTTTGTGTGTGTTTGTGTGTGTGTGTGTGTGTGTGTGTCTGTGTGTGTAATTTTAAAACCTAAACGATTTAAAATAATTAATACCATGTTTGCAAAGATAAAATAACTGAATTAACCAAAATGATCCTGTAAAACGTTACCTGCCCTTAGTTCTTAACATTGCATTTAGCCTCCTTGAGCATCCATGACTGTTGTTTTTTGTTGTAGCTGTATATGGGTCCCTGGTTTATCCTAAAGCTGCTCACTGTTCTTAAAAAATCATCTGTGTACTGCAAGTTCTTTGGTTTCCTTGCATACTCTGCATTTGACTTCATCCTCAGAATAGCTTAATGATTTTTTAAATCCAGCTTTACCGTTAGGGACATTTGAATCACCCATGTGCAACATTCACAAACGGCAGCAAACCGCCATTGATAACAACAAGCTGATAACAACAAGGGGTACATTAAAATTTTAGAAACAGAAAATTGTGTTAATTATAAGTTAACTATATTTTTTCTTAACCTTATTTTACATTTTACTAATGATACACATTGCACGGATTCCACAAGAGGCATGAAAACCTTACAGAGACATAGTTTAGCTGAACTCACCCTGATGACTTCAGGTGTCTGTTGAATGAGAAGTGTCGAGCCTGTGTCCCTTACAGTAGAAGCAGGGGTTTGTATGGCAGCAGGTGCACTCGAGGGTGTTGGTGCAGGTGTGTATTTAAGTGTTTGTGTTGGTGTAGATGCAGTCTCAGACAGAGGTACAGGCAGTGGGGGTGGAGCCACCTCTGCTTTGGTGCTGGCCAGAGTGTCCTGGAGAAGACGCATGACCTCTCGCTCCTTAGACTGAGTTCCTCTCCCAGCTCCACTCTCCACCAGCTCCTGAGCAAAGCTCTCAATGCTCTCAAGAATCCTGAGCAGCAGAGCTCCATCATCCTCTTCGGTGGCCTCGACTGTGTTTTCAGAGGGCTTGGTCGCCGAGGGTCCAGACACACCCGCCACTTGAAGATCATTAGCAGAGCTACCAATCAAATGCTGGGGGGAGCCTGTCTGCTGGGCACAGTTTTTAAGTTTAGGGGGCAGTGGAGGTTCCTTTTGCATGTTCTGAGAAAGACACTCCAGGTCCATCAGCAGTTTATCAATGTCATCGGCTCCCCCTTTATTGTTGTGCGAGGTTGACCTGGACAACAGTCTGGAATCTGTGCTTTTCGGCAAGTACATCTTGTTGACCGTCAAGTCGTTTTTAGGCTTGAACACGGTTCCATTTCTGCTAAGTTCATGAAGTTTCTCTGAAACACCACCACTAGGTTCAGAGTAGCCAGTGGGTCTTTTGGAGATTGATCTGGACTCCGAAATATTACAGCTGTGCTTCCCATCCCCTTTAAATGCCCTGTCCGGCATCCTTCCCACATCAGACTCCTCCTCCTCAATATACAGAGCTTCCATGGCATCCTTACAGAGGCTTTCACTACTACTAGTCAAGAGAGAGTTTGTGGAAGAAAATGTGTCCGGTCGGCTGGTTGAGACTGTGTGGTGGCAGATATAAGGCGTTGAACCGCTACTGGAGGCTGAAGGTAAGGTGCCATGTGGGAACCCATTAGTTGAAGGAGGTGTACGTGCTGACAAACCAGGGGTGCTCTGAATTGGTTTGACACTGCCTGTAAGATCCCTAGAGCCTTCTGGAGGTTCTGTCTTGGAGGGTTTAGCTCGAGGCTTTGTGGGCGGAGGAGACTGAACAACGTCTTCGTAGCGTGGAGGTTGCTCATTGCCAAAGATGGGGGAGAAAGGGATTTGCTGCAGCCCGTGTATGCTGTTGACTAGTTCGGCAAGCTCGCTGTGCTCCTGCCTCACACTTTGCCCCTGTTCCAGTTCAAGAGGAAGCCTCTTCAGATAGTTGGAGAGACGAGCCATCACATTTTTATAAATGACTTCAGGGTTCCCAGAGTCGTCGATGCTTCCATCCATCGACTTCCTTTTGATACACTGTTTGATGATGTCTGTGCACTTCTTCAGATCTTCCGAGCATTTGAGGAGAATGTCCAGACAGGCTTTAATGTCTTCTCCTGAGGCACTGCTGTCAGACTTGGTCTTCTCCAGTATACGGGTAATTAGGTTTTCCTCTGTGAGGCTGTTTAGATAGAGCGTGGCCACATTGTTTAGGTTCTGCTCTAAGGATGCACTGCGACTTAGCTTATGCTCTTCCAGTACAGATTTCTGAAACAGGCCGAATGGAGGACAGTTCTCATCGTTGCCTGTGAACTGGCCGTAGATGATGTCTAGATCAGTGGACCTCCTGCTGAAGGAGTCCGGCCGAACCTTACGGCCTTTTCTGAAAGTCACGTGGCTGGAAGAGTATTTGATTTTCTCAAATGAAAACTCCTTGATTTTTCCACTGGCCAGGTTGATAGCTTCCCCTGTAATATCCTTGAGACTTGCCGAGCTTTGGATGGCAGATCCTTTCTTAACTCTGGGGATGACCTGGTGGTAGTCATCACAGAAAGCACCGGGTCCGGTGCTGCCATTCTCCATTGTTTTGGACTCATGAATAATGATGGGCCGGTCAGAGCAGGTTCTAGATATGGGGGTATCAAGAAGTTCTGCACAAGTGCTGCGGTGAGCCACTGTGCAGTTTAGTCCATGTTTTGGTGCACCACAGGGCCCATTACAGTAGTGTACAGTGTGCTGGACACGACGGTCAATCACAACACTGTTATAACAGTTAATACTGCTGACCACAATGCGATAGGTAGCCGCCATGGTTTTTGTTTGTTCATAAATCCAAAGGTCTGCTTTGTAATATAACGCTAGTCACCTAAAAACAGTAAATGATATGTAGACACATTTATATAAAACTGTCAAATTATATGAATCCTAAAAAGCACATAAAAGTTGCTTTGCTTAGCCTCAAATGCTGCTTTAGCTGATTCCAAGGAAAAAAAAGGATTTCCATATCAATCCTTCATCGGTGCCCCATAGTTAAAAGCACAAAACGATCCATTCCTTAGCATGGGCCCCAATGGCCTAATGATAGGCCTGTGTGCAGCGATCCAGATCATCCCCCCTTTGAACAGCCAAGGCCTGTGGGCATAAAGAAGTCCTCTGGCTCCGTCTCCAAAGCCACAGCATACAGCCCACCTGGTGACAGCCTTCCGCTAATGTGTTAAGCAGATCTACAACCCTCTGTCTTTATCTTGCTTTACCGGGAAGAATCAGATGTTTAAGAATCCAATGTGAAATCCACCTGAGAGAAAAAAGACAGAAGTGGGTTAAGTGGAGAGAGAAAGCACTTTTTCAGATCAATTGAAATACAAGTCTCTGAGCCCCTAGATTGTGCTATTGCATCCTTAAGCTAATTGTGTAAACTATAAACACCACTGAATATACAGCCTCTGTCCAAATAGTCTACAACCACAAACATGTTGGTTTTCTTCAGGAAACACAATGAGAACATTAAAAGGAAGTTTCCGCCTCTGAGTGAAATATATTATATTCATGTGTATTGTAGAGGATGTTATTCACAGTGACTTTATTCAATGTACAGATTTTACAGAACAAGTGGGGCATATCTTTAATGTTATTTATTTTTAAAGGGAACAATGAAGATTGTATATTGTCTTTGGTTAACATCTCTTTCCATTAGATTATAAGCACATTACACATTTAACTTTTCTCTGGTATAGCTAAACCACAAAATAATGCATACCAAAAAGCTCAAAGTACATTCAAATATTCTACAAGCCAGAAGTGAACCACAAACTGTCTTTCAATCAAATATAAACCAAAAAAGAAAACAACGTGCTCTAATGCGGTTATAAAAATACCTAAGCTACAGGCATCTTAGGTCTCCTGTGTTATCAAATGTAGTCCTTAAGCCATGTTCAAAGAGGCCCACATCAGTGGAAGCTGTTAAAGAGCTTGTGATGAAAGTACACAGACACATTATTAGCATTCTTTGACAATACACCTCACTCGGCCCCTTTTGCCTATAAAGTGAGTTTACTCAAAAGAGAGCGGTTCAAATACACAAATACCATAATTGAACAGTTTTACTTGTACCTTAGGTTGCATACGGAATCATTCCTCAGGCAAGGAATATTCTTTCCTGTAATGCTCTCATAACAAATTTTTGTACTGTATTTTTGAAGACCAGCACTAACCAGCAACAACCTGCATAAGAGCAGTCGTCCTGCTCCCATGCACTTCTAAAACTATTGTGAATTTTACTACACTGTTTAAAGTAAAAAAAAAAAAAAAACGTTTAAATTGGTCTCATTGTAAACAGTGTCTTTTATCGATTTTTGGATCTCATATTGCACTAGATCGATCGATCATGTCCTTCATATACCCAAAAGGAAGTTCAGTTCGGGTATTTTGAAAAGACGTTACTTTGAGAGGGGGAATTTTTTATTTTTTTTTGGCCATACGGTAAATGTCAGTGGGGTTCAGTTTTGTTTCAGTCCCCATAGCTTTAAATGTACGAAGAAAAAACTATTGAAACATTTTTCAAAATATCTTCTTTTATGTGTCTCAGCAAAAAAATAAATTTTCCTGGTTTGGAACAATATGATGGGGAGTAAATTATGACACTAATTTTTGGCTAAACCATCTCTCCTTAACAGATGAAAGTTCTCAAAACGTCTCCTTCAGTGCACAGAAAAATGAAATCAGCAGCATGAATAAATAATCATTTCATGTCTCTACTGCTCACTCTCCCTCTCTCTGATGATAATTATGTCAACAGATGAGTCATTGAGAGACTGGAGACATATTTATTTCAATACATATAAGGGAATGAGCTCATTATTAGCATATCTTAGCCGAAAATGTTCTCCACGGCCAAAGCACGTGCTCCTTTATTCTCCAATCCATTTACTTTTTCCCTGTTGCTTTTATTTCTCACTCCTTCTGGCCCCATTGTTTTTCTACCATTTCTTCTTCCTCTCACAGCAGGCCTCATTAAAGCCTAGTCTTCTCCGTGTCTCAGCAGAGCAGCTGCAGAGAACAAGTCTACAGGATTTCTACCAAAACCTTACCTCATATAAACTCTGACTACAGCCATGCATGAAAGCATTTCTAGCAGTATAATCTGCATTCACAATATAGACTCATAAATGCATTACACGTCTATATTTCCTCACAGCATCGGAACAATGGTCTCTGGAACCCTGGGAATCTTTCTCCTGGCGTCGTTCAGAGTCAGTAGAAAGGTATCTTTAATGTCTCTTTGAAAAATGCCGATTCTGATCACAATTTATATTTATAGTTTAACATTACCTATGTTATAGGTTTGAACAATAGTTAAACGAATAGCAGGCACTTCTTTCTTAAATATCATAGGTTGAAAGTAAATTATAATGATTTTTTTACTTGTGGTCGTGCATGTTTCCGTTTACCATGGGCTGCTTTGACTTCCCATGGCCAAGGTTCAGTACAGACACACTGAAGAACTTGTTTATCATTGAGGATAACCCTCTTCAGCTCCAGTGTCCTCAAACAGAGCCTCTCAATAACCTAGTGTGCTCTCAAAGTGGGCTTTGACGTAGCTGGTTGTCAAGTCGGGATGAACACAGTATGACAGGAAGAGTGTGGACCGTAGCAAAGTGACAGCTTTTTAATGACAATTTAATGGGCTGATCAACACATGATCCTGGACTCTCTCCTTTGCCTGCCGTATCTATTTCAGGGCCGGTGGGGGGCTCAAGCAGAAGCCTTCACACCCTCACATCACTCAGTGGGTGCGGACGCCCATACAAACATCTTATATTTCTTATGGGAATCTTCTTACTGTATAGGACCCCCTGGTTAGCCTGTTTTGGGGTGGCTAGCTCTGTATGAAAATAGAGATGAAGAATGACCCTAGAAGATTAAGTTATAATTGTCAGGCAACAGTCTTTATATCAGCTTAATGCTGTAATTAGCATACAGTGATTGTTATGGAGAAAACAGTGCATAAAATGCAAACACACTGTTTGGAAAGCGAGACAACATCCACCCACAGTTTTGAGACTCTCTCTACTGGCAGGAGCATGAGGAATGAGGATGCAGCAGCCTCATTATCTTTCTAATCCCGTTGCTTTCACGCCGTACGTTCGTTCCATGTTTAATTACACCGTTGCAGTCACACGCCGAGAAGTCACATCCGTGTCTTGCCACATCTGCCAGTGCTTCTCAATTTCGTGTCGAGACTCTAGGCTGTACAATATTGGCAGCTTTGGAGCATCTTCCTCGAAATGACACACGCAACATGCTATATACTCACCAAGAAAAAAAGATCTTGTTATTTCTGCCATGTAAAGTAATAAATCACAATGTGCCGGTCTGCTTATATTTGGCCCAATTAAGAGTTGAAGGATGAAGAACCCATATATGTTTCAGTAGCACTCATTAAAGAATCAATGCAAATGGAAAGCTTTCCCTTTGGAAGGAAAACTGGGAATTTGTGTTAGTGGTCAGGACCGGTCTTGTTACTGTGCACAAGCTGTCAAAGGGGGGCCCGCCGTGAGCTTTGTTTGTCTCTGCTTGAGTAATGACTTTCAAAAGCTGTTGCTGCAAGAGAGAACCTGACCCCCGTGACAACAACACATTAATAAAGGAAGGATCACACACTCCTTCACACAGTGACCAGGGAGCACACTTAACCCTTCACAACCTCAAGAGCTCACACATCTCTGAAAGGAAGGAAACCATGGATGCTTTAAAAACTGAAGACGGCAATTCAATTAAATGTTGCAAAATGTGGCATTCAGTGCTCAATTATTATTCCGAGTGAGAGACTGGGAATGAAATTGATTGCAGAATACAATTATCAAAAGAAAAACACAGACTGAATCAATTTAGATATCACGATGACTTCTATCATAATTGTCTGGTTTTATTTTGAAACTTCCCCACACATGCATTTACAACAAAAGTAAACAATATAAAAAAAAACAATGAAACAACAAACATTTTTTATATGCTTTAACATGTGATTTAAATAAGACAGACATCAAGACATTCCTGAATCAGCATCCTTATCAACTATTAGGTTTTACAGTTCTTATCAGATATTCTTATCAACCTACCATCTCCCTCTAATATTAAGGGTTGTTAATAGTTAACGTTGGCAAATCGTGCTCCTGGACCAAAAAAAGATTGTTGTTTGTTATTCACAATTTAAAGGAAGATGTATATTAAAATACAATTAAATTCCTCAATTTAACTGAAGTATCACAGAGATTGCAGAATTCAAATGTAAATGATGTGGGATTAAAACAAAGTGAAATTCAATCAAGACAATCTTCCTGTTTAAAACAGTTTTGATGTTTTTTTTTAAAGTTTGAAGGTTTACGGCGAATACTTTAAAATTCTTTCCAAAAATGAATAAAAGCAAAAAACAAACATTTGAACAGTTGGGCAGACAGACAAACAGAACAACAGACCACATCCTACTTGGCGGTTTAAAAATCCACTTTTCATAATTGTTAACACAAAATGTCATGCTTTTTTTTTTTCATTGTCTAAAAGAAACAACCACTGACCTAAATCTACAATGCAGTTTATCAAAATACTTTCCAAGGCTCTCTTTTCTCAGGACACTCTTAGGGAGCATAAATTACACCCCAAAAGGGCAGAGATATTGTAGATTCTATTCCAATTTTTTTTCCAGCAGTAAGAAACCAGCAGTCAGCAATTAAATCTTAATTAGTGTTTATTGTTTAGAAACCGCATCAGTCAGGCGGAACAATGAAGAGATGGTCATAACTATTCATGACTCGTATGAAGACAGAGCAGAATGAATGCTTTACAGACAGAAAAGCTAATCAACAAAGGCCCTCTGCTACATCAAAGCAACCTCTGAAAAAATAAAATAAAATAAAATAAAATAAAATAAATAAAACTCTGCACTAATTATAAAAAAAAAGTGACATGTAGCCTAGGGTTGTGCCGATAGACGATAGTATCGTGTATCGACAATAGTCAGAGATGTCGATGATAGCAGATGTCTCTGTCGAGTCCTCACTAACTGAAATTAATGCCCCAGTTATGTTTGAACGCATCTCATTCTTGTTTCTGTGACGGTCTCGTCTTTAAATGAAAGCTACTATCGAGTGTCACCGTTGACTGATTTTACAGAACATTTAGACTGATAACTTCCGTGCAGAGATGCAGCAAATTTGTCACAGGACGCACGACATGACAGTTGCGCCCGACTATATATGAATTATGAACTAGCTGTTTTAAATACAGTATTTTAATATTTAACGTTAGTTTATCAGTATGTTTAAAAGTATATTTTTTCGATTATTGGTTATTCTATAGGCTCTCTCTCTAGCACAACTGTGTGGTTTAAAACACCAAATAGTTATGCAATGACAAGAACAAAGAGTCTCTCTCTTGCTCCACCCATGCACGATAATATCCTATATCGTCGATCTCACGGGCTGACGATATGTCGATTTGAAAAATTACCATAGCGCCCAACTCTAATGTAGCCAAGTATGGTGTCCCACACTCGGAATTTGTGCACTGCATCCCATCCAAGTTCACACAAACACACAAAGCAGTGAGGAGTCTTATAGCTTGGGTTATAAGTCTGATTCTTTAAGCATTAGGCCACGACTGCCCCTAATCATGCTTTAGTGCAACAGCTGCTGCACTAACAGTAATGACTGCCTCCACTGTGCATTACTGTCTTATCTAACTGATTGCAGGTCACGAAGGACAAAGAAAAGTCAAAGGAGAGGAGATGTAGTATGTTTTGCATTTTGTGCAAACAGACAAACTCCATGATTATTTCATTTCCAAGTAAGAGACCCGGGTGACCCTGACCTCACTCAACACAGCAGATGTATTATATCGCTTGGTCATCTTTTTATTGTGTTCCATTCCTCCTTTTTTCCCCTTACTTCTTTTCCTTCACTTAAGTCTCCCTGGGGCCTCAAACAGAATTTAGATATAGTGAGCAGAAGCTTTTGAAAGGACACACAGACAGCTGACCCAGTGCAGACACTTACTGTACATTATGCATTTGGCAGACACTTTTATCCAAAGCGATTTATAGTGAATTTAATGCACACATTTTATTAGTTTGTTTTCAGCAGATAGAAAAGAAAAGAAGCAAAACTTAAAAAGACAGGAGACATATGGGAGAGAGGAATTTAGCAAAAACTCAATGGCAGAATAGTAAAAAAGTGCAACTGTTCCACAACTCTAACCAGTCATGACTTGATAAGAAATGCCAGGACAGGATGTTTTGTTGGCCGCTTGGTTTCAATTTATGTGTTGTTTTTCTGGGTAAAATCCTATTGATCTAAAATCTCACTGCACATGCACTAAAGTTCAAAAGTTTGGGGTGAGCTTTTCAAAGAAACTAATATTTTTATTCAGCATATACACATTAAATGTATCTAAAGTGAATGTAAAGACTTGTCCATTGTTACAAAAGACCTCCATTTAAATTAAATGCAGTTTTTTTGTTTTATTTCACATTCATCCTGAATGAAAGAATCCTGACAAGAGTATCAAGGTTTCATCAAAAATATTAAGCAGCATCTGTTTTTAAAAATTCAGAATAATCAGAAATGCTATCTGAGCAGCAAAACAGCATTTTAGAATGATTTCTGTAGGATCACGTGACACTGATGACTCGAGTAATGAATGCTGAAAATTCTACTTTGCATCAAAAAAGTAAAATTACATTTTAAAACATATTGAAATTTCTGAGCAAATAAATACAGCATTGGTGAGCATAAGAGACTTCTAAAACGTAATCAATTCTGGTTTAGAAACAAACACCCAGAAGACACTGTTACCATGTTACCACACTTGAGCTAAATACAGTAGATACAGTATAGTTTCCCTGTAGAGTCCAGAGCAGAATAATTCAAGTCTGAGGATCAAACATTCTTCACCTCTGAGCCCCAGTGAGCACATTATAAATGTAAAAAGACTTCAGAGCTTATGAAGTCCAAACTTGTGCTGATATATCTCCACATTTACTACGTGAGTGGACTTTAAATGAAGTAAATCTCTATAGTTAGCTCTTACAAAGCTCCATCAGATCCCATCTATCAATAAACTGCATGAATGTTTTTGAGGCTGTTTTATGTCTAGACAGTTTCAACACATGACCAGCTCATTGCTGCATTCTCATTTGGAGCCCTGCAGTACTTGTACACAGTGGCCCAAAGTAGTAATTGACCGCTTAGGCCACAGATGAAATGGTATGACTGAATCATCACTGCATTTCAAAATATCAAACCAAGTGATATTTACTGTAGTTTAAGACCGTAACACTGCAGGAACACTATTCAAGCAAAATGTAACAAAACTCTGTGTTAGATTTTAAACACAAAAAAACAAAGAGAAATACAGTACTGTTTAAAGTCTCTTACCGTCAGCAAGGCTGCATGTTTGTTAAAAAATACAGTAAAACAGTATTTAAACAAAATAATATAAAACTTTAATTATTAGTCACGTTAAGGCTGATATAATTGTTTATTGTAATTAATTATTGACTTATTCATTTGGCCAAAATGTTTATATCGGTGCATTAATACTTACGTACTTAATACAGTACAGTAAGTGTTCGAATACATTTTGTAGACACTATGTATTTACATTTTTAATAAACAAATGGATGGAATTCTAATGGAGACTGGCGCCCAGAAGGAAGTAACTCGAGCCTGGCTCCTTGTATCGCAGTGCCTCGCTACATTGGTGACAGTGTAGATGATAGACAGCCACAGGAGAACAGCATACTGGATAGACACATCAGTGTCCGGTCAGGGAACGCAGAGCAATGCTGACACACACTCGAGCTCATACCAGTTAGGTTCCTTCTGCCGGGCACCACATCCACACCCCTGACCAAGCAGACGATGAGGCTCTGAAGGAAGAGCACTGCTGGGTTTCCTAGAGTCTGGAAGGGGAGAAGCAACGATCACGGGCAGGTGTCAGTCCACCAGCTGTCCAGACACTTTCACAATTATTCATGGTGACTCAAGCCCTGATGAGAAAAAGGGCCACTTCGTAGCAAGCACAGCGCATGTCATTTTCTACATCCTGCTCACTTCCAGACTTCGGTCCACTGATTTTGATTCTCAAAATACACTTTTAAGATGAACCGAGGGATGCTTTAAGGACCAGTTAATAAATTCCAGAATGTAACCTCTAGGTTGAATTTAGTCTTATTCCACATTAGTTATCCTCGCAAGATGTTGTAGCTGACATCACATTGTCTTCTACCTCTAACTTCTAGAGTGATTTAAAAGAACATCTCAAAGATGAGATATAATGCTGAAAAGAGACCCAGTGTAACATGACAGCTAGAAAAAAGCAAGAAAGTGTCAAAAAATTGGTGAAACCTAAAGCTATGGAAAATGTTCTTCCACGTGTATCATGCAGTTTAATATGGTTAGCAAAAGAGAACAGAATAAGCGTAGTGCCTCTTAAATATCTGTTCCACAAAACCACTTTCTTTATTACACAAAGGACATGGAGTGCTCATTGATCACAATTACGTATTCCGACCAAACCAGAGATAATACACTGTCAACGAGAATTCATGATTGATGTTTAATTCACGCAGGAAGGCCAAACTCACTGCATAATGGCACAGTGCTTTCACAGTACCTTTTTCATTTTTCTCCATTACAGGGAATATATTTCAAATCCTTAAAAAAATGTCATCATGGAACTTGATTATACATAAATACAAACCAGTAAAAAAAAAAAAAAAAAAAAAAAAAGAGTTTTACATAGACTAACATTATCCATAAAATTAGCAGTAGCCAAAAGTCATGAAACAAACAGGCATCCTCGGTACCCTCAGCCAATTTGCATAACAGTATTTTCAGTGACCATCCAAACCTGACCTTGCCAAACCTGAGGGTACTTCCTAAAAAAAAAGTTACAACCGCTGTTACACTTTACTGAACATTGATCTGTGCTTCACCTGTCCAGTGGTTAGCACCACTTCACCACACAGGTTTAACTCTGCACAGGTAAATAAAACAGGCTGTGTGCAAATAATATTTCTGAAATGAATATTTCTGTGAAATGCATTAGATTGCACAGAAGAAACCACAATCTGGGAACTGCCCTGAACGGTTTAAGTATCGGTACTGCTATAGCAGTTTATAGAGTTTGACAGAGCGTGTGAAAGCTTTGATATTGAGTGAAAGATATTATAACACTGTACGTGAGAGAGTTAGTGATTATGTGTGTGAGAGTTATGTTTGAAATATGTCTTGAAAGGGCTCTCATAGCATACGGCAGCTAAAATGATATAAGACCTGTTTTCCAGTAAAATTAAGTTTGCAATTGTTAGGTGATCTCACAATCTTTAGATTTAGGAATCAGCCTCAACAAATACTTCCAAATATTTTATAGCTTAAAGGTATCATTTTCCCACCCACATCTTACAATCAAACAAAGTTCTGTCTCCAAACTCAGTTATTGGTTGAGCCAGCATAAGGCATTTTTCATTAAGTGGATCTGTACAGGAATATATGTAAACATTTGCAAAATTTTGGTAGGAAAAGTCTATTGTTGACAGTATTGTAATGTATAAAGCACAGCTGACAGAGAAGTTACTTTCAAACCAAGCAGCTTTTTTTTTGCAAACGTGGTAAACTCAAGTGACTAACTTGAACCTTTTGCGAAATCGGTGTTGGGAAATCATCCACTCTCATTTTAAAAAAGAATTTATAGCAGTATTCAACCATTAAGGGTTCTTTCACACTTGGTTTGATTGCTTCGTGCGAACCAGAGTTCGATTGCTGCCCCCTCCCCCTGCTGGACTGTGTTCACATTATATTATTTGGGTCCATACCGCAGTTCATTTGCGTCATCAAGCCAGCAGCTGTTTACTCCGTTGCTTAGTAACGATGCTGCAGGAGAAGACGGCAAAATGCGTAGCATTGCTCGCTTTAATTTGATATTTATGCTTTTGAACCACTGGTTTTGTTTCCAAAGCTTCAGTACATAACAACACGTACATCTGCCTTACAAATGTACTGCAAATGCTCTGAAGGCGGCAAACAGAAATTATATATTATATATACATTATATATATATATATATATATATATATATATATATATATATATATATATATAAAGTCTAAGAAAGGCATAACTGAGATTTCAATTTTCTGATGAAAGCTCCAGAAAAAAACCTGATCAAGAAGAATCCTAAAACTTTACCTAAAACAGTAGAGCTCATCAAACAAACATCTGCTGTATATATATATATATATACACACACACACACACACACACACACACACAACCCAACCTTTATTAGGATAGGACAGTAGAGACCAGACAGGAAGGCTTTGGGTGGAGAGAGGGGAGCGCCGCGAACACAGTTGTAGGTGCTCACGGCACAGACTTATTGGTAGTACTTCTTATCTCAGAAGAATACACCTAAATGCAAGTTGGTCAAACCACGTGTGAAATTACTTATTTTATAAAGACACTTTCATCACTAATCTAAGCTCAGTTAAGCACCATTTTCTGATCTACAGAACTCTTTTTTTCACATGAAGTGATCTTTGAGAACTTCTCATGTTTTATAAAAGTTTATGACATCTAGCAGAATTGCTGAAACACTGTTGGATCAGTTCTATTCTAAAAGAAAAAGAAAAAGCCCCAAAATCTAATGAATAAATGATGATGAGATGAAACACCTGTCAGAGACTGAGAGGGAATGTGGGAATAGGGGATAATGAGAATCATAACCTCAAAAGGTAAATCGTGTCTTAGGGCTACAAACATTTAGATTTGAGCCAAATTTATCCTTTTTATAAAACAGAAAGAAAGGCACAGCACGTAACCTACTGTTTAAAAAAATTGGGGTCTGCAGATTTTTTTATGTTTTTGAAAGAAGTCTCTTATGCTTAAAATGTTGCATACATTTGACCAAAAACACAGTGAAATACCAATATAATAAAATAATATTAAGATTTAAAATAACTGTTGCACTATTTTAACTAAATTATTTACTATTTTAAAATAATTTAGTTTCGGTTTTGAACGGTATATAAAAGTTTGAGCTCTGATCATGTTCACAGTCATGTTTGATTCTCATCTGATGGCTGGCTCAACATCTCAGGTGACAGGCATGTCATCTCAGCCGCAGACACTGCTGGTTGACAATGGTGTGTTTGCTCTTGAAAATGGAATAGCAGACAGACGTGAGAGACATAGACTGAGAAAGAGAGTGTAAACAGATGAAGGAAAGAGAAGGGATTTACAAAAAGCAACAGCAAACTTTTCTTTCTTTTTTTTTTTATCAGCTAACTTTCACATACCAGACCATTCAAATGGTGTACCGATCTTTACTTAACTATTCAAGAGTTTCCTGGTCCATCTATGTGGTCTGACAGACCATTTAGCATCGTGGCACAGAAGAGCATAATGAGGCATGGTTGGAAAGATTTGCTCCAGACCAACATTAATTCTCTCAGTGGCAATCAGGCTCTTTTTTTGCCCTCAGTCGGAGTCAGACTCCATTTCTTTCTAGCTACAAAAAGCACAGAAATAAGTTTGTGGAAAGTTTTGTAAAAGGACTGAAGGGACCGGATGACATAAGTTAAAAATCACTTGACCAAGACCAACTACTGCAAATGGGCCACTAACAATTATTTGAAATCTTAATGAACTTTCTGTGTCTTCAGAAAATGAAAGGTGAGGAAAAGGTGACTTTGTCTGAATGATGCACACATTTCAAAGATGCTCTGCGCTCAGCAAGGTGATATTCTTTTGAATTATTTCAGTTGTAAGGCCTCCTAAAGAAAACACAGACAGCCTATTCACACCAGGTTAAGGAATAATATGTTTAAAAAAAAACACACAGATGAGACGACACTGCAAAGCAGATTTAAATTTGACAAAATGTGTTAAATTGGAACTATACTTCTTGTCAACTACTAAATAAGCCAATTATTAAGGGTCAGGGGATATGAAAACCACACAGATTTAGTGTGGACTTGCTCATTAGCCACATAAAAGAATCAGACAACAGGTTAGGGAAGCATTAAATACTCCATTCGCCAGGAACAATATAAAAAATAAGGGTAGATTTTCTTTGGCAGGTTTAAAACGAGAAACAATGAGTCAAATGGCAATGATGTCTTTTCTTATCCAGCACTTCCTGACGTTTTTAGAAGAGCTGGACCATATAAGGCTGAGAAGACTTCTTTTCCTTTCTCCACCAAGCACAGCCTTAATAAATAATCACTCTCTTTGGGCTTGTGTCAACACAGGCCTAGCTTCAGTTTGTGTCGGTGCAGAAAGACTGTCTGACGCTTCAAAGCCGCTTTGTTCGGCAATCCAAAAGTCTCTGCTAAAATAACAAAGACGCCAAATATCAGCTAGGTCAAGTTACAAACCGCAGTTACAATAAACGCTGTCCAGAACAGTTCCACTGCACCGTCAACTGCCAAGTACAGCAGACAGTTCTATGTTTTCTATGCTTTCAATGTTGTCATCTGATGTGGCAAAGTGAGAATTATGCTCAGCTGGAAACCTATATATAGAAAATTTAAATGTGAGAAAATTACAAAATATTCAGAGTAATTCATCTGGACAACAAAGGGCTCAAATAGATTTGCTGATCATTCAGACAGACAGATGGATAGACAGACATATGGATAGATGGATGGATGGATAGATTGTGTGACACTTAGAGAGGTGCTAGTTCAAACAGAGCTGAGTTTTTATGAAATACAATCATCATAGTTTGATTTGTTAATGAGATGGTGTTCAAATAACTCAGTGGAGAATTGTTCTGCTACATCAAACTAATGAAAATCAGCCAGTTTTATTCATGTCATTTTGTTGGTTAAGAGAACTGTGCATGAGCTAAATTTGTCCATTCACATGAACACTACGACCCATTATTTCAGGTCACTGGTCCCATAAATGAAATGGAGGTACTTCAGTCTTCAATAAGAGAATGTTTTCACATCAGCAGATGTTACAGCTCAGTGCTTACTTGCACAGGAATAATAAAGGGACCTAAAGACTTTCCCCTCTCCCACTTCTCCTGATTTTATGAGATGGAGAGGTGCAGGAATAAAAGAGATGATAGAAATACCACACTACATTAATGCACAGACACACATATACAAATGTAAAAACAATAGAGCACAAAGGCAACTGCTCACTTTTTAAAACCACCTTGTTTTCAGAAGTATTTCCCCGTTTATTTCATCCCCGGGCATTTTTCAATATGATAAAATAATAAAATAAAATAAAAATGGTAAAAACATAACTTACTGATTACTGGCCATCTATCTACCACCAAATGATTAAACATAAAAATAAAAGAATCATTATTCATTACGAATGCTGTAAAACAAACTGATCACTGAATCACTGATTTTAAGTATAAAACACCCTACTTTTAGAGTTGTTGAGGGACGTGTTTCAAAGTGTAGACTGACTCAATTACATCATTTGTAACTCTTTATGGAAGAAGATGGCCATATGTGAGCAGTTTTGCTGCAATTCCTGTTTCCACAGTAACACTGATGGATCTCTCTTTAGCATTACTGGTAGTGTAATTCAACTCTGGCAATTAAACTTTCTTTTTTTCTTTAAGTGGAAATTCCATAGACTTAAGGCTTCTGCAAAATGTTATGGTAGTCCAAAAAAAGAAAAAAGAAACCCATTTCATGCAGAAAATAAAAATCCAGTGGCTGCGGGAGGGAAATGTTGGCCAGACACTTGGTAGAGTGAGTAAAGGGGTGGTGTGACAGTGAGTAAAAGCGAGCGAGAGAGAGAGAGAGAGAGGAAAGAGGAGAGAGAGAGCTGTGCAAGTGTGTATAAGCAAGAGCAGAAATTCTCTGCATCCTGGATCCTTTCTCCGCTCTAAATATTAATCATGTCCGACAGCTGTCCTGAATTTGTCTGGATCACTCCATGGATGCAGCAAATGTGTAACCCTTAACCTCTTCATTACCTATACACTTCAGACATTATAAACCTTAGCCACTTTCCATAAAACATGTCTCTTTGGACACAAAACTTTGCCTATGCACACTTCTAATTGAATGTTTGTACAAGAAACCAGGGGTATTTCCAGGCTTACTCCACACATCTCTCGTGAACTCGATCCCGGGGTTTATTCTAGTCAACAGGATGTATTTCCTCAAGACATAGCTCACATGGTAGAACATGGTACTGAGAGCAGTGCACTTTGGATACAAGCGTCTAACAAATGTGATGCAAATGTTTCACCACTCACCAGTATCCCAACTTAAAACCAATGATTTACTGTTAAAATACATTAATATGGAAAAGGTTTTGATATCACAAAACTTTTGTTATTGCACGAGATGTCCTTCTACTATGAACTGAAAATCTCCTCTGCAGTTGTTCCTCCAGAGGATCAGACTGATAAAGTGCTGTGAAGTGTAGGTAAGCTTTGAGACAGGTGACTGAGACTGTGTAAGCTGATCATCTCTTCCTCATCCTCTGTAAATGCTGGATCAGCGACAGGAGCCACGTCTGACCTGAGCTTCCCCTCAGAATGCCTAAAAGTCCCAGCACTAACAAGAGACTGTCTTCTCTTGGAGTCTGAAAGTTCCTGCCTGAAACAAGTTTGAGAAACACTGACTGCAATTTCTCTAGTAAGGGTCATGCTTCAGTGCACTGAACACATTGCACTAGACATCATTTTCTTATTACTTGTCATCTACTAGTGTCAGAAACAAGAATGTCTATATTACCTGAAGACTATATTACCTGAAGACTATTATAAAGTTCGGCTATAAAACCATGGTTGCAAGACTTCAACATCACCACCATCAATCCAACTCTAAAATCTAAACGTTGGAGAGTTTAAGTTATAAAAGTTTGCAAGAATGCAATTATAAACACAATTAGGCTATAAAAGACGACAAATTTCCTATAAATTATGTAGTTGCAGGGGCATGGCCACTTAACATGTTTTGTTTGGTAAATCTGACTTATGCTTTACAGTATATTGCAGTTTTTTTCCTTTAATTAACAGTAATCTACTGGCAGCTCTGGTTGCCAGCATGTTACTGTTTTTCTACAGTCTGTTGCCCTAAATTAATTGCACTTTATTACTGTTAAATTACCTAGCATGCTGTTTTTCTTCATCTTACATCTTTAACCCTATAAACCCCACAGCAAAATCATCAGTTTTAAATGAACATTTATAATGTCCACACTACAGAATGTTAGAATAACACTGATGGCGTTAATGAGATAATTATGTGATTAAATAAGTGATGATTGAGCATAAGGGATGAACACCTGCTGTTAAAAAGCAGAATAAGTGAATGAAAGAGAAACTCAAAAACTACAACTGACTTCAACCACAGCTTTAGATGAAATCATCTGAAATAAAAGACATTCAATCTCTCAAACTCTTATTAAACAACTCCTAAAACAGAATCTCCAGCCTCAATTATTACCAGACTGACTTTATTCCCATTAAACTCTATAGAAGATCTTCTTGAGAGTTACAGAGGTTTAGATGTTGTTGGGGTTTATTTCACTACCATGATGGAGATCAGTGTTTACTTTAGCTGGGCTCTTGAACCTTGACTTTTTAATATGAAAGATTTTTTGACTGCTGTAATAATGTGTTTTTGAAACTTGGATATCAAAAAACATGCCATTAAAACAACAAAAGACAAAAAGAAAAACATAGTAAGAATTCAAGAAAATAAGTGGACAATTCAGCAGCATGAATTATCATCATAAAGCTTTTGATTGTCACCATTGTTGAGATTCATATGCTGACTCTTGAGGTCTCTCTTTGAGTGTTAATGACATCGTAGATCAAAATATTTTAAACCCAAACTGTTTTTAAATCCTTATTTTCTGGTTGTCACAACACTGGTCAATCTTTTGCTGTAAATCACTGGGAAAGTACAATAAATATAATACACTCTTATAATTAAACAGCCAACATCTCCTGACCAGCCATAACAATTGCATCAATTTGCAACAATTGAAACTGATGCATCTTAAAGTTATAGCAACGTGAAAAAGCTAATATTCAAAAGTCAAAGGTCAGGAGCCCAACTAAAGCAAACACTGATCCCCATAATGGTAACAGCAAATGAAACAATAAAACATCGTCTAAACTTCTGTATTTCTCAATAAGATCTTCTAAAAACATCTAATAGAAATAAAGTCAGTCTGGTTAAAAATGCGTGAACCTGTAAACCTGTTTGATGAATGTTTAAATCTTCAGTTGGTTTCATCTAAGGCTGTGCCTGAAGTCAGTTGTAGTTCTTGTGTGAGTCTTATTTCTCTTTTCTTCAGTGAATATGTTCATTAACAGCAGGTTTTCATCAGTGTCTGAAAAAACTCAATAGTGTCCATTCTCTCTGTCAGGTGGACTACATTAGTAAACTCATGTAGGGAACAGTGAATGAGGGTGTAGGATGTGATTTGAAACAGCCTCTGAGTGTCGACTTTGAACGTTGTTAATTCACGATACAAAGCAGCAGGCTACTTTCTCCAAAAATTACAAATATTACCCAAAATACACTGTTATAATGGAAAACAGCATGTTTTAACGGCGATTTTTAACAGTGTGGCACAGGGTAGCAGCTACCACCCTCAAACTGAGCTTTGCACCCCATTGCCTTACCAAAACAGAGTATGTGAGTGTTGGGGAGTGGGAGCAGAGTAGAGCAGCATGATTTTGACTGATGCGAGGAATTCTTAAAAAGCCAAATGCAGATGTATCGTTCAAATCAGACAAGTTTAGGAGGTTATATTTCTGATAGAATTAATGGTGGTTGTCTCCATGGGTCTTTCAAAAGTATTGATCAGGTATAGGGGTTTGCGATATGACGATTTTTGACCCACAATCTGCTTTTGAAGAAATATCATAGTATCGTGCTACAGCACACATTCTATTTCTATCATATACTGTACAACACCAAATGCATTCACAGCACTGTTAACTCAGCGGTAGTTACTCCCTTATTATTTACATGTGCTTTTAAATGTTTAATTTGTGCGCTGGTCTGATCTGTGCTTTTTCTGTATGCTGCATACACCCAAAGCATGCGCGCTAAAGCCTGTCAGTGTCAAACAGCGCCTGATTATTGAGCCAAGTTAGCTTTTGTGCTAATACTGTCAAAGCACACAAGGTTCACATGTAGACTCAGGTTGGTTATGTCTAAAATTCAAGTAAATAGTTGAGAGAAAAACGTATATGTGCCTGTATATTAGACGCGTGCAGGTCTTAAAGGGACAGTAGGCCTTTTAAACAAGCAGCCTACTGTCATTACTGTCAAGGGATAGATCAACCTAAAATGTAATTTCTATCATTATTTACTCACTGTCATATTGTCCCAAACCTGTATCAATTTATTTCTTGTGCTGAACACAAAATAAGATATTTTGAAGAATGTGGGTAACCAAACAGTTGCTGGTCCACAATGAATTTGATAGTAGCAAAAACTATGGAAGTCACTGTGGACCAGCAACTGTTTGGTTTTCCACGTTCCTCAAAATAACACTTATGTTCAGAGGAAGAAAGAAACTCATTAAGGTTTAAAAACACTTGAGTGAGTAAATGGTGGTATAAAAATAAAACACTATGACAGAATTGACAGACAGCTGACAGAATTTTTATATTTGGGTGAACTATTTAACGTTAATAAAACAACAAAACACAGAGAAAAATCACTCCTGCTAAATACACCTATTGTACCTGAAAATAAAGCACTGTTTGTGTTATTTGTATACTATATGTAGTTGTAATGTGTATCTTTGTCATTCTTTTATCTTTGTTATAAAAAATAAGAACAAAGATTTTATCTTCGCCCTCTTTGACATTAATATTTGCCATTCTTTTATGTTACCTTGAAAGGCTTTGTCTTTATAATAAGGAAATTAGTTTGGCTGTAATGCTCAGACAACTTGCAAAATAGTAAAACCAACATGTAAAAGAATTGTGATAAAATTGTGATTCGTGATATTTCTAGAAAACAATTATGATATATTTTTTTCAATATCGCCCACCCATAATCAGGTAAATGAAAATGTAGTTAATAGCGGTTCTAAATTAAGGTGCTATACAGTGATTTTAGCATATAGACACAATGCATTTCATTGTCACCAACAATCTCATAATTCTTCATTTTGGTAGGGCATATTTAAATTCCAAAACATGAAAATGCTGTCATCATACTCACTTAGGGTTTAGATTGTAAAAATAATTAACAACCAGACTCAGCTGGGGCAGCAGAATTTGCTGTAATAAATATGATCTATTTGCATATGCCTATGTGTAATGCAAGTCATGTTCATATAGTTATATAGCTTAGATATACAGTATTTAGTGTTTTTGAACTGAACTGATAATGGTTTATGCTCTGCCTCAAACTGACCTCAACAGTATAGGCTATCTTATGTTTATATATACTTTTATCCAAAGCAACTTGCATTGCATTAACAGAGCCTATACATTTTTAGTCATGTTCTCGCATTAATTGAGAACAGACTTCCCCCTGAAATGATGCGGTCCAAACTCTTTTATGCTGGTAATCTTGAAAATGCAACTGCAATAATGCATATTTTGGTTCTGAACTTTGTATTTAATTTGTATTTAAATTAAACTGAAAATGGATTTACTCATTTACACAAATGATGGAAACTGCAGTTCAATGTGGCCACCCCAGTAATAAAAGCCTGGACACGCCCCTCCCATTAAACCTCTTGTTAGCAATAACGTTTGACAAGACTTGTAAAAGCTTTAGTCATTAGTGGGTTATTACTGATGTATTTTATAGTGCATAATAAAACATGAAAATATACTAAGCTTGTGTTAACAACAGACATTCTTTCAAGATTCAACTAAAACCCCATACAAAAATATCTTTAACTTTGGGATGATGGAACTGGAAGTTCCAAAATTCAAACTCAGTCCTGGGTTTTACAACTAATTCCTGCAGTACTCTATTGTTTTTAGGCCAAATACCAGAGCTTAAAATATAATGCGAAAAAAAATGTCTTTGTGACAACACTGATGGCATCACAAGTTCAGAAACGGCTTAACACGTGATTATCCTGAGCTGTGACAAAGGCAGCATTTCATTAAATACACTATTTTAGTGAGCCAATTTTAAGAGCCCTCAAATAATAATTGGTCACTGGTAACATGCCTACTGAACAGAACTGATGTGTTATTATATATTACACTTAAATGTATTTCATTATGAGATACAGCTACTTTTGAATAGACAGTCAACAGAAAAATATGCTAATGTGTTAGAGTTAGCCCCTGCTGGTTTGTCTCTCACTGAATTAATGAATAAAAACCCATCTTGCCCAGCAAAAATTGTCATTGAGCAAGTGTGTATTGCAGGGTCCATATAACCCAGCTGTCTCCATCTATCACTTAGGGCCCTGATACTAGCTCTACATGCTCGCCTCTCGTCTCCTCATCTGGAGAGATGGGCATCCAGGATGGCTCCACTCACTTTAAGATTTAGCTTTTTGAACATGTAGAGACTTTCACATCCTCCATGCTGCAGGTTTCAAGGAAAGCAACATAATAATCACACAGCAGCAGCCCTTTTTAAACAATTTGAAAAGTTCTGACGCCACTCTCTAAGACCTGCCTAAGCATCCTTAGTGTAAAAATCAAACAAGTGATTACTGAACATAAAAGGCAGGGTGAAAATGCCTTACACTTAAGGAAAATCTGTTCTTAAAATGCCATTAGTAGTGTTTTTCACCCCCTAATTAACTACCTCTGAAGAAACTGGATTGTTGTGATGCAGATCAAATCCTTGATTCTCTACGCTAGCTCTTGGGGAAAAGTGGTCAAATTTACAGGAAGAGCAGCGCTCTAAAAACGTTTCATGGAGGCGGTTTTATTTACGGCCACATCAGTGTGTGACCGTGAGAGCTATTAGGGATCAATTATGGCTGCAGCTCCTGGAATTCTGGGCAGAGCTGGACGGCCATTATTCCACACTGAATTGCTCTGGGAGCTGGGGCCATTTCCTGACAGATCTTAACAGCTTGAGATAGAAACAAAACAAAATACACAAAACATCTACTGTACGCTGCAATCTAGCTCTGATAAGCCTTATCACTGCCCAGTTGCTCTCAACAAACAAGCATTGGCATGGCAACAGCATGTATATACAAGAATTGAACTTTAGTCAACACTTTCCAGTACTTTCACAGGCCTGTTATCCGTTGTTGTTTAATAAGGTTATCCTGCAATCACAAAACAGTTTCAACACAGTGAGACTCCACCCTTGTTTTAACACATCTGAAAACAACATGACAGCAAAAGATTGGAGAAGAGTAAATAACAAATTTGACTGCAGTCACATTGATTTACAAGGTCTGAAATAAAAATAAATAAATAAATCCAATTATAATTAATGAAATATATACATATAATTATGTTATTTAATTTTTGTGAATATATATTATACTTACACAAGCTAATGCAATCATTGAAGTAAATGACAGGATATTATATGAATATCCAGGAAACACCTGCTGTAAAACACGCTAACGGGTCACCCCTGACAGCCCACACATCTGCTTTATTGTCTCTCCCTAGTCTTGGAGGATCTCTGCAAACAGTGAATAAGCGCTTTTCCCCAGATGTCATGTCTCGCAGCCATTCATCTCCTGTAGACCAGGCAGTCATTACCTTACTCCTGCCGTCTGATGAATATGCCAGGAGCATACTGCATAATACAAATATTATTGTGCCAGCCAGGAAGTCCAGATGCTTCAAATGGGAGTAATGAGTTTAAAGGGACAAGATTCTCTACAGCTGAGGTTCAGTTAAAGAGGGCGTCTGTTTTGCTAACCTCAGCAATATGATTAGCCCTGCTCATGCTTCATGAAGATGCATAAATAAAACACAGGTGCTGCTGCAACTCAAACATCATGAGACTTCAAGCAGACTTTCAGAATGACGACGTCTTTATGGTGATCATCTTAATCTAATCTGCCTGTAAAACAATGACTGAGAAGCTGCTAGGTGTAATTAACAGACAATCATCTCCTGCGGTGGATGGATGTGCATGACAGCTGTGTTTGCTCCAGATCATCTGATTCCTGAGACGAAGCCCCAGTGTCCCTACAGCTGGGGTGAAATAAGACAGGACCAGCCATAAATCGGCCCACCGTATGAGTAAAAGTATCAAAAACACATACTTGTGTACAGTAAATGGAAGAATCCAGTTGGAAAATGGTTCCAGGATGCGAGAAAGTCCAGTTTGCATCTGGAAAGGGTCAGAAATTCGGTGTAAACAAAGATGCTGGACAGGATGTCCCATACTAAGATGCTTCATTAAGAGCCACGGTGACGCCCTATAATGAACAAACCATCTGAGCGTGAGTGATCCAGCAGCCCCAGCTGTATTTGCAGAGAGCTGCTTTGGATGGGATACAGTCTAGTATTCTGGGTAGCACTGTGAGGTTGGCCATTTAATGAGATAATGGGAAATGGGGAGGGAGGGGTGGGGGTACCATGTGCTGCACATATGATTAGTACTGAAAGCACTTCTTTCATTAGCACTTCTAATTATCGCTGCACACCAAACCAGGAACGGTGACAGAAGAAGGCTTGTGCAGATAATGGGTGTGCTAAAATAGCTAGCAAGATGACAATGACGAAGCCATGGGTACCAAAATTATGAGACCACTAGTGAAAATACATTTATTCATTCCCACCCACAACAAATTATACTAGCAGCAAAACAACTTGATGTACGTGCGGCTTCTCAGTCAATCCAGGATTGAACTCAGAGAGACAATAAATCTCATTAATGTTATTTTAGTATTATTTATATAATATTATAGTACTTATTAGTATTTTAAATTAGCTCTTCTATTATCAGTTTTTATTGTAATTTTATTTTTTACATTTGTCTTTTTGTTATCTTAGTTAATTTTAGTCATTTTTATTTAGTTCTTTTGTCATTTTTATTAGTTTAATATTTATATTTAGCTTTTTTAATGTATTTTTATATTATTACTTCTTTTATATTAGTTTAACTTAAACATAACAGGTTTTTCTTACATTTTTGTTTTTTATCTATTATTTATATTGTATTTCAGCTTTATTTCAATTCATGAAAAAGATTTTTAGTTGAGTTTCTAAAAAAAGTCATGATAAGATACATATCATGATACAGAGACCATGCTACGATATGTATCACGATACAGGACTGCACTGAATTTTACCTCAGTAGAATTTAGTAAAACAGCTGTTTATGAAACACTGCATACTTTAGGGCCAGTGCTAACTATAAGCAGTTGACCTCTGGCCCTTCATAACAGTACCACAGTACAATATAGGTAATTTGCACAAATTAATGCACTCTCTACTTTTTACAAATAAAATAAAGAGTTCTAAACTAATGTGCTGTCCTCTGAATCTTACGCACACACACACTCAGTCATTCACACAGATCATGCTTTGCATGCAATCAGACATTCAGGAACAAACTTTTTAGCATTGCCCCACATATTTTTATAAACTATAATAGCTTAATCGCTCAAGAGCTATATTAACTTTCTCAACAAGGAGCTGGTAACATCATCGTTTCTAGAGGAATTAACTGTTAATAGAGAAATGCGACAAAACGGAGGTAATTCTTATGTGCACAACCTCTCTCCTTTCTTTCTCTCTCTCTCTCTCTCTCTCATTTAAATAAACACTTGATGAATTACAATGTTCTGGCAATAGAATATTGAAGTGGAGATGGCTAAACTGCAAGCTAACATGTGTTTTCAGAAAGCAAGCGCATTTATAGTGGAAAGAGAGCGCATACACAGGGTTGCCAGGTTGAGAAAGATAATTAACACGCTTAACAGATATTTCCGTATTGCACAATGTTTCGGGGATAACATTTTCTCTTTATATAAGGCAACCCCGGTTTTTGTTCCTTTGCAGCCAGATTAAACCTTGTTGTAGCCTATATATTAAGCTCTATTCATTATTTTTTAGAAAACTTGCGCTTTTCTACTCAATTTTAAAGAGTGTTCTTGTATTCAAATTAAGCACTGTCCACTGCTGTGCACGTGCCACAATATTGATACAGGGCCTGCTATATCGATATACGTATTGTCAAATATCTGTGACGATGCATCGTCATATCTATATTTTGAGCACAGCACTAGTA
Source organism: Carassius auratus (assembly GCF_003368295.1). Classification (NCBI taxonomy): domain Eukaryota; kingdom Metazoa; phylum Chordata; class Actinopteri; order Cypriniformes; family Cyprinidae; genus Carassius; species Carassius auratus. The sequence goes on along the minus strand of NC_039244.1, from coordinate 13,558,756 downwards.
ACAACCTGGAATTAAAACAAAAAAAATGGTAAAACTTTAAATGGTAAATGGACTGCATTTACAGTATATAGCGCTTTCAACAGACCACATGGCCATCCAAAGCGCTTTACAATTTGCCTCACATTCACACACTCATTCATACACCAACTGCGGTGTCTGCCATTCAAGGCGCCATCCAGCTCGTCGGGAGCAGCTGGGGTTAGGTGTCTTGCTCAAGGACACCTCGACACTTGGTCAGGTGGAGCCGGAGATCGAACCACCAACCTTCCGGTTTGTAGACAACCTACATGAACCACTGACCCACTGCCGCCCCAGTATTATGTTATGGTGATGGTATGATGTTATCGTATTAACTTGGTGATTTAAATTTGTATGATTTATGAAAAAATAAATCATAATAAATAAATAAATGCCCAAGCAAGCATCCACCCCTAACTCTCAGGGGTAAGCAGATAATATTATAACGTATAAATGAGATCATATAAATTAACACAAACTGGCCATACATATGGTAATTTAGGAATCAAGACATTTTTCCAAACTTTGGTTTGTACACTGACTGGTATGTTCATAAAGACAAAAATGCATTATGTTATGACTTTCGGTCAAGGTTTTTATAGGGACTATAAGAACATTATAAACACAGTATAACGTACTATTGTATTTATTGTGTTATAACTGAGATGTCTTTTAGAGATTATAAATGCAGCGCTATTTGCTGGCAATCTGCCAAATCATGCAGCTATTATTATTGCTTTAACATATTTATCGGGAGCGTGTATGCTGGGATTTCATACATTTCATGGAGAAAAAAGTAATGTAACTAATTACTAATTACTTTTTAAAGTAATCAGAACAGTAACATGATAACTTTTAAAAGAAGTAATCGGTAATCAGTAATTTGATTACATTTTCAGAGTAAGTTGCCCAACACTGGTCTGTACTCAAATTTAAATAAATTGGGACCCATCATATTATTTGTATTTTATTTCAGGCATAATTGGTACCATAGATGGTAAAAGACTCAAATGCCTATTCTAGGCAGCTGGCTGATTATAATTTTCTTCTGGAGTTCTCCGAGGAGATCATGGGTGCCTTAATATTATTACTGATACTTTAATTCAGATGGAGCCATAAACCTTTCTATTCCTGGAAAGCACTTCCCTGATTTTATGAGCGACATATGTCTTGATCACAAGACTCATTACGGTCACGCCTCTCTGTAAAGCAGCTTTCACCTAATGAGCAAATATCATCATCTAAAACATTTAGCTATTATCAAATGTACAGTGAGTAATATTTAACCAGATCGCGGTCACACTTTATTTTGAAATCCAATTCTTTATATTAACAAATAATTAACTACGACTTTTGCCTCAAACTCCTAATTTGCTGCATATTAATAGTTGGTGAGGTAGTTAAGTTTATACATGTATATTGGGTGGGATTAGGGATGTAGAATATGGTCATGCAGAAGATGTGCCTTTTAAGTACAAATAAACAGCCAATATGTTAATAACAGGCATACTAATAAGCAGCTAGCAAATACTGAGAAGCGGTCCCTATACTAAAGTCAGTCCCTCCAGAAAAAAGTGCGGCGTATTTTAAAAAATACGACCCCCGCAAAAATATGCGGCCCTTGGCTGATTATGCATTAAATCAAACGATCGCATAATCGCGTTTTTCTGGAGGGACTGTAAAGCATTTAAATAAAATTTAAAAAGTGGATGATTGTATGAATTAAAGGTTTAATGACATTTATAATTATTGTCGTATGATCTGTTAAGTTTGATATAATGTCTGTTAATGGTTTATTAATGAAGCTTTTAATCATTGTAAACCATCTGTCAAAATCATTTGAAGGTTTTTAAAAGTGCATGATCATATGATTTGAAAGTTTAATGACAATTGTAAGCATGTAAGAATTTGTAAGCATGTAAGAATTTGTAAGCATTGGTACATTAAAGAGCCACACAGATGGGAAATAAAAAATTACCTGTATTACAGTGTATGATGTAGCTGTCCATCAGTGTAAACAATGTGCAAAGTAAATTAAACCAAAAAGTACAAGATTTATAAAGTTATTGGCTTCTAAAGTAAGGAGTCGACTCTGAATCGCTGAAACGAGTCATTATAGATTGCAAATCTTTTGCCCATCTCTATGTACGTCACTAGGAACACTTTGCATAATAATCTCCGCCTACCGTCTTGGGAGAAACGGAACTCTGACCTGAACACAATAGCCAATCAGAGGCTTTTAAGTCAGATTCCGCTCGATACATCAGAGTTTGTTTAGCTTGAGCTCTGCATGCTTGAAAATCGCGTCATTGTAACCAACATAGTAAAAAACACAACGTAAATAAGTGATTCATTCACATATGTTCGACATTATGATAAGCATAGCAATGTATACATTAAAATAGATTTGAGAATTAAGTCTTGCAGTGCAAGTGTAATAGACCTGCCCTTTGTTATGGCTACAGTACATGCTAATGTTTATTTTACTTGTAATTAACAGCATTAATAAGTAATTAATGTATTTAATATTGTTATTTTTTAGAGCCGAGGTTGCGCCATACAGGAGAGAGCACACAGGCTTCACACATCCATCCTCAGCTGTCTGAAGGAGACAGGGTGGCTCCACTTCCCTAACGTCACAAGCCACTCTTAGAGGAGACAGCTCGGTTTTAAAGTGCACTTTGTAACAGAGAAGTGTGGTTTGCCTTCAGTAAATCCAAGCGCTGCTGCTTCTCAAACCTCAAAGTCAAATGAAGAACTGGCAATCCTTCAGTTAGTGTCATTACAGTTTCGTACAGTCAGACAGAGTAGATTCACATGACTTGGTGTTGATGCTTTAAATAATGAGTATTTTTAGGTTTAAATGTGTAATCCTGCACTTCGATATAACAGTTTAAAAGCAAGTAACAGCCAAGCTAAACTTTTGAATAAGTAATTAGCTAGACTACAGGCTACAAAATAATTAAGCTTTTTAAGGGGCCCCTGTAGGTCTATATGTCTGAAATAAATAAACAGAATATTTATTTATATATCCATATATTTCAACTAAATGCAACCAATAAAATTGGAAAAACACCATATACTGTATATAACCATGTCAAAAATTATTTAAATTATATATGCAGCCACAAAAATAAATAAATAAAATGCCATTAAAATAAAATGATACTAAAATCTAAATTGAAGTTCAAGGTGACCATATATGTGTGTCTATCTATCTATCTAAATAAATAAAGCAATAAACAGAACCAAATACATGTGCACTAAATTAAACCAATAAACATAATATTTATAAAGACATGAAAAGCAGCATTTAACTAAATATGCAGCCAAATAAAAAAGTTGATTCACTAGCGTGAACATTGTTACTTGTTGCATACAAAGTTTATTACTGGAAAAGCCATTTTATTTTGAAAGCTATTTGGTTCTAGAGTCATGCAACTAAAAATGTACTCAAGTTAGTAAAGTCGCTACTTTTAGTTAGTGATTTCCCAACACTGAGTAAACTCAAAAATAGTGATTGCTGGTCAAAGCTGGAGAAGTGGGTCAATCTGCACATTCTGGCTGAGAGCTTCTGTAACTGCAGTCTCTCAGAGGATTATATATATTTGTTCTGGTGTTTTGAGGGATTTAAGGAGACAGGAAATGAGGCAGATCTGTGCAGACTGTGATTTATTAGTCTGACAGCCCCCATAACCCAAACACCTCTGTTATGTGCCACCTCTCCATCAATTAAAAATAGCGGTGATGTATGCAAATAATAGGGGAGAGGGTCAAAATAATCATAAAAATGAATGGGATCGTCGTGTGTCATGTCATTTTCCCTGCAACAAAAACTGTTCTAATTGGAAAATGGTTACATAAAACCATTAAATGCAAAAACAAATGAAGTCACCAACTACGTTTCAGGGAAAAACATCACCATTGCTATCCCCCAAAACCCGTGGGGTTACATGGAGATTACTGAACATTACTGAGAGCTGTTCGTACTCGACTCGAATTACAGACATAGTCATAGTCTCCAACCACATACTTGTGTTTTCACTCAAGCTTCACAAACTCAATCCTTACATTGGGTTTACGCCCTTCATGCATGATTGTGCATTAGACAGCCACACAGAGTAAAGACCTTGGGACTTACTTAAGTTAAAAAAACATGAATTAAGGTCTGGACAGGCTTCTTTTTTATTTTATTTTTTTGATGAAGTAGAAGAAATGCCTCTATGCCTGCAAGTCACAGACATCTATAAAATAATAGTGAAGGCATTTATTAAAAGAAACATTTAGTCTTTCAGCTGGCACTGTTTTCATAAGATCCATGTTCTCAATATTTCAAAACAAGTGTCCCTACCAAACGAGCAAAGTAAGCATTGCTGCAAACCTGCGATTAAGACAGAGGATCAGAGGAAAACTCAAAGCAGTGTGACGAATACAACTCCACATGTGGTTAAGGCCATCAGCCGCGATTTATGACAAATGATTTGCATACTGCAATAAAATTATGCCATTAATTGGTCAGTTCTTACCCTGCTAAGGGACACCATTGGCCATTATTTGATAGTAACTGTCTTTTACTGAGACACATTCGATTAGGAAATAACTGATGATTATGGAAGCTCATTGTCCATAATGAAGTTCATAATTGTGGGATAAATAAAGTTCTCTTTCACAACGGTCTCTCCCGTTGTGTATAATGCTTACGGGGAAACTCCTTTTTACTATCGGTTCATGTAGCTGCACAAACAAAGGGCAATTCATCCTGCCAAAATGGGCAGAGCCGAATACAAGTCTGCTCTAAATGCCATTTTGTCCCAATTTTGTCCTTCAGTGTAAAGATCATCTCCTCACTGGACTCTGGAAATAGAAAAGAAGAAGCAGCCCACTTACTCACCTTAGAAGAGCCACAGCAGAGGAAAGACCCTCCTCCTCTGTGCTTCTGCCCTGAAACCATCTGGCAAACACAAAGAGCACTTTTTCCTAGAGCAGATTACCAAGGAGCACATTTCAGCAGAGCTCTTTCACATGTTTTGCCATGAAGGTGGCTTTAGACGGGCACAGTGAGTGCCCACTGAGGAAGACTGCTCTCACTGTGAGAGCATGAGTCTTGCCCTGCTTCACTCGAGGATTGTCTTCTTCAATGAAGTTACGTTAGTAACCAGAAATGTTTTTTCTATAGTTCTATATAAAGATCACAATTACAAGGAAAAACAGTCGCCACTGTTTTTCTTGAATTTTTACAAATTTATATTGTTACTTTTTCATGAACAACTTTTCACAGATAAGAGCAGAAGATTTCTGTGTGACAAATCATTAAAAAATGTATTTATATAATGAAGCTTCCACATGCCAACCGACTCATGTGAAAATACTAAGGAAAGAGACTTCCACTTTGAAATTACACAATTTAAAAATATATATAATTAATCAAACATGTCAGCAAGCCTGAGGTCTTTCCTGTTCATCACAAAAAAATGACAACACAGTCCATCTATATATCAAATGTCTGTCTATTCCTCTATCTACATCCATCTCAAAATCTATCTATCCACCTCATCTATCCATCTATCTGTTCATGTTTATATCAATCAATCACTATCTGTCTATACATGCATCTCCATCTCCATCCATCTCTCTCATCTATATATCCATAGATATCTATTTCTATCTATAGTCATCTCCATCTATATCTAACATCTAAATCTATCAATCTGTCCAGGGAATGTGTGCAGACACATTAGTCTAAATTTGATCCAGTGCTTTGTTTGGCTCTTTTCTTTTAAAGGGAATAACACTAAGAGGGAGTGGTGACAGTTTTTTCCAATAAAGAGAAATAATCCAAAGAATAAAATGCTGGGAGGTTTCCTGGGTCAGTCTTACCTCACTCCTTGAGAATGTCCCATGAGACTGAGGCCAGATAGTGAGGTTGTTTTACCGCTGCAATAAGTGTGACTCGTGTGCGTTTCTGAGCAATGATCTACACTGAAGTGGACTACGCAGAGGTTTCTACAAAGCTGCCTTGATTTACAGGTTACGGCAATGATTTAACGTCTTTGCAGAGTTTTTTCATCTGAATATGAGTGAGAGCTGTAAGCCGTGTCATTACTGCCATGTTTCAGTTTACTCAGTGGCATGTAAAAGCCCCTTGTCAGAAATGCTATACTCACCAACTTATAAAATGGAGAGAAAAAAAGAAAAAAAATACAGATGATTACTTTGTCCGAGCATACACATAGTGTTTGGTATGGTGCTTTTGTGGCTCAGTGGTGCAGAGGTAATAGCTACACTTTCTCCAGGCATTATGTTTGTAGAAAAGTAAAGTAAAAAAAAAAAATTCCACCACACACTTCTTCTACACTAGGCAGGAAAACAAACAAGCACCATCTGTCAACAATCACATGGGTTTAGTTTTAGCAACCTGCTCCTTCAATTCATTACCTGTTTATTTGAGTCCAGCTCTAGCCTAGCACAGCGTTCACAGTCCAGAGAAGATTCATACTCCTACCTGTGGAATAAAGAGCAAAAAACGGATTCAGTTCAGAAGGTGCTCTCAATATTCAACTGAACATTTTTTACAAAAGAAAAGAAATGGCTTTTTGTTTAAATGAAAGACAGACGTTATGTGCACCACTTTCCCCTCCACTGTCTATCTGCTCCTTTTTAGAAGACTAATCTAATGGTACACTTAGGACTGTGTGAAGACTGCTTTTCCCTTGAAAATTACTAATTCAACCCACAATGCAGTGTTACATGACACCATGAAACAGCAGACCACTAACCACTCTATTGCATGAAGTGAATCACTGTAATCAGTTTACAATGTACTCATCGGACTAGTGTCCTACTTTAAACCAAAACCTTTCTAACAAGATGGAAAAATGATTTAGACCCATTGCTGTGTTAGTGTTCCCTTAAAATCTGATCTTTCAATTCATCAGCCTTTCTTACTCAGCATATAACAGGACTTTCGAATGGGCATGTTATTAAAAAGTCATTTCAGACGCCATCGGCCAACGTTGAGCAATGTTGCATTAGTTCAGAATCAGATGCGGTTCTGCCATTACAGAGCTTCACTCACTGTAGCATTGACGGATAAATCACTTCACAAAATGATTCATCACATCATTAAGACACACGTCAACTGAAATCACAATTGCTGATTCATTCTTTCTGCACACCCAGACTGGGTGGATGCGTTTATAAAAATAGCCGTAAAAAGAATAAATCAATGTAGTTTGGAAGAACTCCATACCTAGAACTCTAGAGAGTGATATATAAGAGCTTGCTTATGCCACGTTGATATATTTAGCTGTTTACATACACTGAAACATACTGAGTTTGGGAATTCAGTATGAGTAGGTAACAATGCACATACAAATGCAACAACCACAAAGAGCCCAGGTTGTCCCCTGACTCAGTGCCACAAAGAGGGGGTAAAAAAAACATTGTGTAGGTGCAAACCCATGATATATTTTTTCTTGTCAGTGCCATAAATCCCAGAAGATCAAAGGATTATTTTTTTTGCCGTTTAGCCCTTTGGTTTGTTTATCTCTGTTAACAGACTGACCAGACCAGACTTCTATCCCCACACTTTTAGCAAAATGAAATAAACTAAATTAAGATTTCTTTGCATTGTGACATTAAGTTCATGACAACACGTTTCACCAAAAATCATTAATGTAATATGTGGTTGGGGGGGGTAATACATTTTTTTTTTATCTGAGTATGTATAAATATTATATTTTATAATAAAATTAATTTATGATGAATGAATAACATATTACATGTTACTAAATATGTGCTTAATGTCATGAAATGTCATCACTGTTTTACAAGAAAATACTATTTCGGTCTTTGTACTTCAGAATTCCATTTTTAATTCAGTTTGTTACTTCTTGTTTCTTTGTAATTGTGAAATTTACTAACAGCGTCCATTTCTAAGTGAAAATTATTTTCAGTGTACAGTCTATTTTTAACTTCTGAAAATAGGCGTAGTCTTCTTTAAACATAATATAATTTCTTTTATTTGTGGGTGAAATATAACCCAGACATCTTGAAAGTTTTCATAAGATTCACATGAATGTTAAATATGTTTTTTCTGATAAACAATCGGAGCAGCTACTGAACTTGTAACCTCGGAGAGGATGGGCCTATTTCAGGTCTGTATTTTTGGAAACCTTCTGATGAGCTCAGTGTTGACATGACCTCAAGGTAAAGATGCAAATATAGCCCCTTCCCATTTTAAACTCTGTGTGATAGATAGGACCTAGTTTGGTAGATACATGTGATATAATAGCTAACAATAACACTAGCAACAAATCTTGTCAAAACAAAAGAGAAAAGCAAATGCTGATTTTTTTTTTCCATGACAAGCTTGACTCACAAACAGATCATCAGTTTAACAGTTTGGGATGTTCAATAATGAGCAAAAGCTCATTCCTTTTACACCCTTCATTGCAAGCTCTTACAGGAAAGTTCCTTGTATAATGTGGTTAGAAAACAATTACAATTTACAGCCATTAGTGACCCACCCAGGGAGGTTACAAGAGGACTGACTGTATCATTCAGTCTAAAGACTGGGTGTGAATCCATAAACTCTGCATATTTAGATGTCTGGAGTGAAATAAACCCATTAGGTATTTCAGCATCATACACAAGACAGAATGAGTCACATGGACTATTTTTATATTGCAAATTTGTCCTTTTTGGAGATTGCTCATGACCAAAGGTTCATCTTTTTTAACCAAATGAATATCAATGATGTTTCACTGATTTTTCCATGACCTTCCCAGTCATTTCTGATTACGGATTTATTTTCATTTTAGAGAGATTGCTGGCCTGGGCTGATTTCAATTGTTTTGTTTTGTTTTGTTTTGTGGAACCAATCTTTTGAATAAACATATTTAAAATGATACACAATGATAAATTTAGGTTTACAAACATTTACATGACTTTAAGTTTTTATTCTTTTCTACGTCCTTTCCAGGCCTAAAGAAAAAAAATAATGTAACAACGTTAAGAAAAATATCTTAAGGTTTTCTATTTTTCTGGGATCCCTGATGGTCACACAAGGCCCTCACTGTATGGAAAACAGCAGAGATTCAGAGCTCAGAGA
>NC_039244.1:13205645-13249526 GCF_003368295.1 Carassius auratus | reverse complement strand
ATTAATTAATTAATTCTAAAGCTTTTATGGAGAAATCTTCTGTGTGGGAACATGTTTTTAAATTTAGGAATAAAAGCAAAAGAATTAACAATGGAGGTCAGAATCAGAGGCATTACTACTGTAGCAAATATGTAAGACGTGGCCGTCTTATTTCCAACAACAAGCATTGTTCACTCTTGTTTACAACTGAGACCTGAATTCCTGAGATTCCTTCATCAATCAATCTTTTGTCTTTGAAATACCATAAATAATGATAGTGAAGCATCCTAGCATGCTTTAGCTTACTTACCATAGATGATATCAGTATGTTATGCAGCTTTTTTCTTATTGCAACCTAATGTTATGGGCGTCCCATCAACTTCATACTTCATAGTATAATTAAGTAGAATGAAAAACCATAAACTATACCTTTCTCTTTTTGAAAGTGCATTTAAAGGTTTGTTTGCCATTTGTAATTAAGACATTAATTGGTTATGTATGTACCTTCTATTACAAGTTTGGTTTGAGAGGTTTTAATCTTCAGTGGGGTTCAAAAGCCTGAGAACGCATGAAAATGCTTCCATTTGGCTTTTTTTTTTTCTTATTCAGTATATTTGGTTTCATTACAAATTATATTATCAGCCTAACAGTTTGAACTAAAAGTTAATGACATCTTTTATGGCATCAGCTCTCGAGGAGCATGAACTCCACGTTTGTGTAATGTCTGTGCAGAATCTCAAATATTTTCTTAAATAAAATCTTTAAAAAAAGTTTCAGTGTGTTTTCATTCTTTTGGGCCTCACTGTATACAGACAGGTTTTTGGCCTTAAAAACAAGGAAATAAAACAACACACACACACACACGATTTAGCAGGATTGCATGTGGGGTATGTGAGCTGCCCAGTTTTCACACAGTTGAGCGCCTTGTTCTATGTAAACAACTGATTTACAGTAAGATCAACCCCCAAATAACTTCTTTATGAGCAATGCAAGTCTAAGTTGCCTCTCATTACCATCACAAAGATCAATTTAACATCACATCTAATACAGATGTAGCCTTGTTCTAAATTTGGAAACACAGAGTGTGACAATACCATGTTACAAAGCATGTGACTGCACTAAGAAATATTGAGTTGGCTTTGTCAGTGGCTATTTGTAAAAAAAGGAGGCCAGATAGGTTAGCGAATGTCGGGTAAGTCAGCTTTTAGAGAGAGATTATCTATTGTTTTTTTCAAAAGCAGAATGTTTGTCTGGATGCCTCAGAAATCTGAGTCTAAAATGTGGCTAAAGGTGAGCCTGAGGGAAATTACATGAGGATTTCTCAATATAAGAGCCGGAATGCCCCTCACTAGCATTCGCTTGTAATTACTCATCTTTCTCAGACTGTGTGAGAAAAAAACCTGGAATGTGCGAAACGGCTGAAATCCAGTAGATGGGGCTTGCTAGAACCAACAGAAATTTCCCAAGGCTTCACAAATCAAGAGACACATACTTTTATATATTAATAGCTTTATTGTAAATGTATGAAATGCTTTAGAAACATTCACATCTTTCATTGATTAAATAGAAGAGGTCAACCCTTGGCCATGTGTTTTGAACACATGAACTTTACTGAAATGCTCTTTGGCATCAGTTCCTCAGCTTACGTTCCAAACACAGCTCAAAATAATTGTACAAAATATATATTATTATTTACTTTGAAATGACACCTTGACCAGCAAGTGTGTCATTTAGGAGCAAACACATTCAAGAGATACAAGAAAGCAAATTAAAATACAGTCGGTTTTCTCTCTTAAAAGTTCTTCTGGACTCTTAGGTCTATATAATTATAGAAAAAAAAATTGTCTCACACAACGTGACAGCATTAAGCATGCCGATCCTAGAAATGCAATGTAAAAGAATAACTTTGCTGAAGGGCGTAGCAGCCATCAATAGAAAAACATGCGAAAAATGTAACGGTTTATAACAATCAATAAGGGTGGGGTGGAAAACATACATGCAAGAGCTTCAGTCTCAAGAAGAACGTCGACTGAACTGGAATGTGGTGAAGTTACCACAGGTCTTCTGAGAAGAGGGACAATGCAATAGTGAGAACAATTGAGAAGTTTGTGTCCGCCCTCCTGTACGGTACAGCTGTAAATACCAAAAAAATCCTGTAGGATTCTCACCAGCAGCAAAAGTCTCCATAATTCAGTTTACCAGACTGGAGATGTGGTTTTAAGAGAAGAGCTCAGCTCCCTCTTTGACAAGATTTTTGAGCAGCTCTGTTATTTAGCTGGACTCTTGCTTCACAACAGTACAGTGATGTGGTGTCGTTTAATCCCTCCCATAGCTCCTCTACATTTATTTTGCAAGGCAGTTTGTCTGAGTGTTATTCATCAAATGAAGATCTCCACTACATCAGCCGCCACATCATCCAGGCCCTTGAAAAGGTCCAGAGCAGATGGTGCTTTCTGGATGTTATCTATAAAAAAAATGGTAAATATTAATCAGTTATCACAAAATGAGGTACTACATCAGAATAGAGACGTCATAGTTAGACCTATTTATAAAAGATCACAAATTAGTTTTTGAAAAAATGACGTAATGGTGTAATCTTATTTTTTACACACTGAAGTGAGTAATATTTTCAATTACTATTCAATTACATATCCCATATCATGCAGAAACAGCTAAAAGTTGACTCACCAGAGCTGGTCTCTGTGTGGGAGGTTTGATCTGTTGTCTGTTTCTCTAACAGAACTTGCTCACGTTGTCCCAGGGCTGCTTCCAGAGCGAGCGCCAAATGGGACGTCCCAGTCGCCTGGTCATTGAAATGACTCTTCCCTGGAAAAAGATCCATAAGAATTTGTAAGAATTTCTTCTCAGATCATTTCATGCCATTCTCAGAACTAACTAATGCTGTAATGCTAGTCAGATACTAACTTTAGTAGTAAATGCTAATTAAGAGTGAACACTAATGTTATTGTTAGTCAGACACTAACGTAACTATTAAAAGCTATTTGACAGTGAACACTAATGCTAATTTTCATCAATAAATAGTAAACACTTAGCAGTGAATGCTATTGCTAATGTTAGTCTGACACTAACTTTTACTCGTAAATGTTCATTAGCACTGAACACTAATGCTAATGTTAATACTAGTAAAAGCTAATTATCAATAATCATCAATGCTAATGTTACCCAGCCGGCATTTCATCGTTGATGGGTAGTCACATCAAAACTCAGCTAAGCTAGTAAAAGCTTAACTAGTGTACACTAAATTGATTAACAGTAAACACTAATTAGTCAGATAGCAACTACCAAAAGTAGTAAACATTAATTAGCAGAGAACATTAATGCTAACTTTAGTGAGACACTAATTTAGCAAGTTTAATCTCAGCTAGTGAAGGCTACTAAGATAATTGACACTAACCTTTGTCTTGGGCGTTGTGTGTGACCGTTGAATGAGAGATGGGCTCAGCAGTAGCTAGCCGGGGGTCGCCTGACTCTCTCTTCTGCTCCTGCTGCAGCTTCTCCTTCAGGATACTAATCACTGTGTCCTTCTCCAGGACTTGGGCGTAAAGGGCACGGATCCTGACAACATATTAACCTTGTGAGTCCTACACAATCTTAAAATCCAAAATGGTTCATTAAAACCGACTCAAAAGTGTCTCTTTTACCTGTTTTCTACCTCCTGGTTCCTGTGCTCATATAATGGGAGCTCCTCAATGAAGGAATGGCAGGGTGAATGGTTGATGAGGGTTGTGTCTCTATGACGTTTAGGAAAAAAGCTATTAGAAATTGGTAAAAATAAAAATACTTTGAATATTTTGACACTGATCTCCTTTTTTTTTTTTTACCTCTGAGCTGCAGCGGTGGCAGCGGCATCCATTGCAAAGTCCCTCATGGTCTTCTCCTCCAAGTATTTCTGTTCCCAGCGCGTCTTGTCGCCTCCAGGAACAGAATGCGCTCTTCTTTCTCCCGCAGAAGTTCTTGCAGTGTGGACACACTAACGTGGGATGCTACGGAGACCGGCTGAGGCTGCCGCTGTGGACAAAGACGAGCAAACAAAGTGTAAGATTGTTGCAATGTCCTGATCTGAAGTCTCAAGCTATTCTTAACTTTACTGGAAGGAAACCGTCCTGAAGATACAATGCTAAGACACATCTGAACAGTTAAAAACAAACACAAACTACCGTTTTGTCTCAGTACCTGCTGATTTCGGAGGTCCGCAGTTCATGCTCTAGTCGTGTCCTCAGGCGCATTTCCAACCTTTCTCTCTTTCTCGCAGGTCGCCTGCAGCTGAGTTAGAGCCCCCTGCAGACGCTCAACCTTCTCCACATACGCTCTCTTCCTCTGCAGCTCCGTCCACAGCTGCATGGCTGCGTGTCTGCGTGGACCTCAGTGCCGTCTCCAGGGCCTCGCTCCTGTGCCGCTGGTTCTCCACTTCGTTTCGCAGATGCTGAACCTCCTTCTCCAGATGTGCACACTGCAGCTGCTGTTCTTCATCTGTCAGAAAAGATAGAAATATTGAGATTAGGACAAGCAACTAACTAATAAAAACAAAATAAATGAAAGGTATTATCAATTATCCAGTCATAACAAGCATGGAAATTATGTGAGGATGTGAGAAAGAAGCTGAAGGGAATGTTTTATGCAGGCCCTCTCCAGCAACACTCCCTGCTCAGGAATTTAATCGCAAAGTCCGGAGCGCGCTCATTTACGCAAGCGCTTAAGGAATGCAGTGGAAAGGAGAAGCAGTGACCCACTCTCCCTTTGACCCACATCAGTGACTGCAAAACTCATCATCATCCCACTCTTAGCACTATTAGCAAACAGGAAGTGATCGCTGAGAGGAACATTTCAGTAATTGTCAATGTGAAGCAGACAAGAGCAGTGGTTATCTGTCCCCAGGCATTCTCTCGTACTAAGCTAAAGTCACATCTGATGTTTAATCCTCTTTTCTGACTTTTCAGATCAACTAAGATGCTGTTATCTAACTGAAATTCCTGCATTGCAATGTTCTAATTGGAAACATGTTCCCTCTTTAAGCGAAATAACTCAACAGAAAAACAGATCTCACATTTGGAGTGCAACTCTGGATTAAGAGGCATCCAGAGCATGTGAAACAGTAATAAGGTTTAATGTGGCCGTGTTCATGAACTTACTCTGCAGAAGGAGCTTCTCAATAACATGCTGGTTCTGGTCAGCAGCTTCAACTTCTTTTGCCGCTTGATGCTTGAATGCTGTAGCCTCTTGATCTCAGCCATCAGCTTTGCTTCTTAGCTCTTGCTCTAGAGTTTCTCTTTTAGCGCAAACCCTTCATCAGAGTGTCGTAGGCCTCTGAGATCCTTTGGATCTCTTGTTCTAGCTGGGGGAAAAAATAAAGAAAATTAAATTGCATGTGAGATGTGTTAATCTAACAAATACTTAAAGTTGGTTAACAATCAGTGTTGTTGGTTATGATTAAAGGTGCGGTCACATTAGTGAAATTTTGTGGGCAAAAAGGTCCTTAGTCTATTGTCAATCATGTAGAAATGTATAACGGAAATCAAAGAAGTCACTTTCAAAATAGACTGCTTTCTGCTGGCCAGCATGCAAAGTTACGTAATCATTTTTCTAAAAAACACTAGCAAAATCTCTATGCTGAACTTCTTCGCCCTCATTCAAATGGCAGATTCCTATTGGATTGTCTAGTTTTCGCTCACGAAATTTCATCAAGCAACGGCAAATGTGACCGCTCCTTAAGAGCACAGAACAGAGAAGGTGTTTAGGAGTGGAAAGACCAGGAAAGCATTAACCATGAAACCATCATCCCAGGCATGTTTACACAAGGCGGTGGCCTGATGGGTAAGTGCTCAAACCTGGGTAATTATAATTCTTTCAGAGTGAGCAACAGCTTAGCTGCACTGATGTAATCCATTGAAAACACTACAAAGCCTTTTGGAATTTAGCCAAAGTCAAATGAAACTACAAAATACACTTATACACAAATAACGTGTCTCTGCCTGTTTAAGTTAAGCAAAAAGGTAGATTTCACTGTCATGTGCTTTTACCTTCTGAATTCTGAGGGCCTTCTCAGTGTGTCCCTCTAGCTCCTGTTTCAGTCTTTTATTCTCGTTCATAAGCATTTCCAGTTGACTGCGACCGCAAGCTGTGACCTCCCTGCCAGCAGGGGAGATGTGGAGAGTCTATGGCAAAACCTCTGGTGTTTGAAGCCTGCAGTGGCACAAGGTAAAAATCACGATATTAATTAAAAACGAAGCTGTGGTATTCAGTTCATCTTCGTATGTTAGCATGGTTGGATGACAAACTACATCAGTA
The DNA here is from genome assembly GCF_003368295.1 of Carassius auratus. Classification (NCBI taxonomy): domain Eukaryota; kingdom Metazoa; phylum Chordata; class Actinopteri; order Cypriniformes; family Cyprinidae; genus Carassius; species Carassius auratus. The sequence goes on along the minus strand of NC_039244.1, from coordinate 13,243,241 downwards.
TGTCCCATATTGCATACTCAGCCATAGAATCAGCCAACAGACTATTAGTCATAATGACACATCTTATAAAGTACGTCAGAACTGGAGGAAATGCATATGCTATGTTACCAAATCAAATGTCAGCTGTGGTTAAGTGTAAATTTTGCACTTGTTATAGTCTTCTCTACCTGTTGTGCTGGGAATTAAATGCTGGTGGTGCTTTGTAGTAATGTTCATACTCCGCTGCTTGTTGTGCAGGAAAGGGGTACTCTGTATAAGGAGCCTGCTTGTTGTATTCCAGTCCTTGGTGGCTATATTGTAAGTGCTGGTTTGCATGATATCCATGGATCTGAGGATAGCTGGCAGAATATGTTGCAGGCATTTTACTGCGCTCTGCTGAAAACTGCAGAAGCCGATCACTGAGTGACCGAACGTGGCCTCGCTTGGGGTCCCAGCTGTCCTCCTCCTCACAGGGCTTTGGGATGGTTTCACTATCCTGGAGTGAGCAGCCCCTGTTCAGTTGACACCACTGGGAGGCCAAATACTGAGACTTGGCCTTGGCTTGTTCATAGGTGGGCAGCTCCTCGCCGTGGTGTGGGTGTGTTGAGTAGTTCTCAGAGTGCTGGTAGTCGACCTGGTGCTCTTGACCCTGGGGTTCTTGGCGTGCAGAGAGCTGAGTAGACTGGGGCTCCTCCTGGCTGAGGCTCTCAGATGAAGCCTGTGAAGAACCAGTCCCTCTGCTGCCCCTCCAACACCTCCTCCTCGCCGCAGGGCCTGCTGCTGGATGGCCAGGAGTGTGCGGGCGTCTGTGGGGTTTCCATAGCGAAGCTGCTCTTGGATTAGTCTGTGCAGGACAGTACCAGACGCTTCTTCACCTCTCATTTTATTTGATGGAGACGAGTATTTATGATCTGAACTGGACCTGGAGGGCAAGACCGATCCAAGAGAAGATTATGATTTTTCAATAGTCAGTAGTTATTTAAAAGAAATAAATGAGGTTTAATTGCTATATTATTTCTTAAACAAGCCTATTGTTTAAGTGCTCTATAATTTTATTATTATAAATTAATATCATCAGTTTAGAGAAAGTGTCAGACATATTAAGCAACAGTATACAAAGATAAAATAAAATAAATAAAGCCAAGTTTACACTCTTACACACTTAAATGTTATCACATAACAAACTTCATTTGGTAATATATGTTTTAACTGGTATTGCTTAAATCAAATAACAAGCAAATATTTAATAACACAACCAACTACATAAACTTGCAACATTTTTTTTTTTTTTTTTTTCGTTGTATTTTATATTTAATCTGTATCTATATGTATTTTTATGCTCTACTGGACCAACAACTATTCAAACACACACACACACAAAAGTGTTCATCCAACAGAAATGCAGCGCTCAATGTGAAATCTTTATTATTCCTATAACTCGTCTCCGGGTAATTAAACGTCATAAGCATCACACAATGTTGTCCAACTTTCACTCAACAACAACAGATCGTCCTCAGATCGATTCGGCTTGATCGGTGTTATATTTAAAGTCTCGCATATTCCGTTTTTCTGCCGATTAAGACAGTTGTGAACTCTTTCGCTGCTATTTGATCATTAAACTATCTGTAGAACGAACACTGACGATTAACTTACCAACTAAAACTCTCATTCCACACGGATTCTGTTAGTGGCATGTGTAATAATCCAAGTAATCCGGCTAATGTCTTCTGTATGTTTTATCTCCTCGCTGTGTTTGTGTGCGTGCGTGTGTTCAGGTCTGGTTGGGTTATGAGCCAGTATGCGCGCGCTCTGCCTCATAAATAACTGAGCGCGCCTGGAATGATCGGAATGTGTGAGCTGAGCTCAGCCATCAAAAGTGAAAAGAGAGAAATGGAGCCATTTAATACAGCAGCTGCAGTTCCGATTACATCCACCGGGCTTTCAAAGGGGCTATATTTCTTTTACTGTCTATGGGCTATACGAGCGCTCAGATTTTCACTGTAATTTAAGAAAACGGGCCAGTAGTGGTCGAAGTAAATCCATGGCAACATAAAGCCTTGTTTTACTACAGAGAGGTTGGGAAGTGATGTCACATTAATAGAGAAAAGGTGTCATAAGGTGTGACCCAATCTGAAAGGTATGCAGACGTGTTGACACAAGATAGGAATATAATTTACTACAGCTAGAAGATCAAACTTTGTGTATTGAGCATATTTTAAAGTATACTAACCGAGTTTACGTTTTCTTCTATATGTTGCTAACTTACTACACTTTTATTTCACAGCATACACATTTTTATTTTTTGATTTGGCCATAGTTGATCTGTTCTTTCTATTCTTTGTACTGAAAATTTAGCTTTGCCATCACATCAGTTATACACAGCCTATTTAAATAGAAAATTGTTATTTTGAATTGGCATATTTCACAATAGTAGTTTTACTGTATTTTAGTCAAATAAACCTGCTGAGCATAAGAGACTTAGAAAACTAAAAAAAAATCTTAATTATTTACAACTTTTGACTGTTGTGTATAAGCAGATGGAGAAGACTACACTACATTCCCAACCCCCCAAAAAAACTTGTCACAAAATGGGACAGTGTATATATCTCCGATTTCAATAGTCTAAAACAAGTAACCAACACTTTTTTACCAGGGTGGTAACTTTTCTTAGTTGCCCTGTGGTTTGTCTATGAATCCTCAGATTCTTCCCAACTAAAGCCATAATAAATGTGAAACGGTGGAAGGGAGTGAACTGGAAGGAATGTTTAATCAGTTGAGCTGGACTGATTACGCTGAGATCAAGCAGCAGATTTCCAACGGAATGGCAAAGAGCGTGAAGACAACTTTATTTGCTTTTATGTTATGATATTGAACAATCCTTCATACACATTTGCCTCTTGATTTGACTGATAGCAGGGTATTTCCAGCTAAGTCTCAGACAGTGAGTCAATGGGAAACAGGCATGTGTTGGACGTGTGACTACTTGATTGCAGGTGTGAATGAAGGAAGCAGTCACTGGCAAGTCTATACAAATCTATGAATATTTTAGTCTTCCTCAAAATCATTCCAGGAAACAAACTGGAAGACATCAAAGCACCACCTAGTAGTGTAATTTATTCATCATAAACCCCGCACTAATAGACATCCTGCTTTGTTTTTATCCAAAAACCCCTTTGGAAGCCAAACTGGAATATCTCCATTCTTTCAGCCTCCACCCTTATATCTTAAACCTTGGAGTTATAAACTGCTGTGATGGCTTTTTAGAAGTATCACAAGACTTAGAAACAGTAGAAAACTAAAAGGAAAAAAATACAGAGGGAATTAAACTCAGCACAACAGGGATCAGATGTGGTTGTTTGGGGTTGTGCAAAGCAGGCTCTTGGTATTGGGAACTAGAGGGGATACTCTATTCTCATCACAATTCTGCCTTTATATGCCACAAATGGCCTGGCATATTTTTATGGCATATTTGTGATTTAAGATGCGATTGAAGCATGAGCCACTGAGACAGCTTACAATGAGCTAAGTTGTGCACAGACGTCCTCAGCTCCAGGCCACTTTTTCTAGAACAAAACTCTATTAAGACAAGCTTTTGATATCAGCATAAATATAAAATGTCTTTAAAGAAAACAAACCGGAATACACTGTTTAAAAATAGTTTATTAATAGGCTCTATTTAAACACATTAACAGGAACATTTTATGTGTCCTCATAGCTACAAATGCTCAACTCATGCAAATAGTGATTATATTTAAATCTAATAATGTGCATGCCTAGATTTCTGTGAGGGTTAGGTTTAAGGGTTGGGTTAGGATATGGACAATATTATTAACCTGATATAAAAACTAAAATCTACAGACATATATATGACATGTGCTTACTTACATAATCAAACAAATCAGTGTGTGTGTGTCTGTGTGTGCATGTTTGTGTCTACTAAACCATTGAAAAAATATGCTAAAGTTAATATATATATATATATATATATATATATATATATATATATATATATATATATATATATATATATATATATATATATAAACAATATAAGTCTGCTTGCCTGTACTACTACTCTTACTTGCTTATAGTTAAAAAGATGTGTAGCTACAAGCCTCCATCAGTCTCCATTATTAATTACAAAATTTCATAACTACTAGCGATGACATCTTGGGATTTTTAGAGAAGCAACTAAAGTAACATGGAGGCATGATTGTGTGATACTGCTTTTATACAACAGTTCATTATAAATGATAGCTAATACTGATTAACTAACATTTTAGACACAATATTGCCATTGTTTCAGGTCTGCTAATCAAAATAGTTTTAAACCAAGACACTGTATAATAACCACAACTTCATGGATAATGTCGTGGTTGCACTAGACACACTGGACTTAGAGAAGGTAAAATTTATTTGAACAATGCAACAGTCATAAAATTATGTCACAGTCTGTTTCTTAAAAAAAAAAAAATGTAACATGTCATTTATAAAAAATGTAAAAATATGCTTTACTGCAACACTGCAGAATTGCAAATTTAAAGTTTCCTGTCTTTTAATTCAGCTTGGAGTTCACAAAATGAGGTATCAGTCTTCTGTTGCTCACACATCTTCATCCAATGCAAATCTTCAGGGCAGCGTTCACTAAATTTTGAAATGCAACAAAATTTGCATAAACGTTACATTTGTATGCATATACAGTTCCACCCACAAATATTGGCACCCTTGGCAAATATGATCAAATAAGGCTGTGAAAATTCATCTGCATTGTTAATCCTTTTGATTTTTTATTAAAAAAATTCACAAGAATGTATCCTTTCATTGGATAATAAGAATTTAAAACGGAGGGGAAATATCATTATGAAATTAATGTTTTTCTCAAATACTCGTTGGATACAATTATTGGCACCCCTAGAAATTCTTATGAGTAAAATATCTCTGAAGTATATTCATATTCACAATTTTGAGCACTCCAGTGTGATTATAAACATGAAATTATCCAGCCATTGCTTCCTGTTTCACAGAAATATAAAGTGGAGGGAAAACAAAGCCCAAATGCCCTTAATCATCCATCACAATCAGAGAAACCAAAGAATATATTTCTGATGTGCAGCAAAAGATGATTGAGCTTCACAAATTGGTGAAGTGGCTTTAAGAAAAGAGCTAGAGCAGTGACAATTCCCATTTCCACCATCAGGACAATAATTAAGAATTTCCAATCAACAGAAAATGTTAGAAAACTACCTGGAAGAGGTCGTGTGTCTATATCGTCCTAATGCATGGTGAGGAGGTCAGTTTGAGTGGCTAAAGATTCTCCAAGGATCACAGCTGGAGAATTGCAAAAAATAGTTGAGTTTCTGGTTCAGAAAACCTTTTAAAAAATTGTCAAACAGAACCTATTTCTGGGAACCTTGTTTGGGAGGGTTTCAAGAAAAATTATCCCAGCTCATCCAAAAACAAACTAAAGCATATTCAGTTATCAGACACGACTGGAACTTCAAATGGGACTGGCTTCTATGATCAGATGAAACTAAAAATGAGCTTTTTAGCAGCAAACATTCAAGGCGGGTTTGGTGAAAACAGGGATAAAAAGTACCCCATGTGTACAATGAAATATACAGCTGTATTTTTGATGTTGTGGACTATATTTCTGCTGGAGGCCCTGGACATCTTGTTTAGACACATGGCATCATGGATTCTATTAAATACCAACAGATAAAAAAATCAAAAAGTGACTGACTCTGTTAGAAGTCTTATAATGGGCCATGTTTGGATCATTCAACCGTACAATAATCCAAACACAAACCTCAAAAACAACACCGAAATGGCTCACTGAGCTCAAAACCAAGCTTCTGCTATAGCCATTCCAGTCCTCTGACCTGAACCCTACAGAAAATGAGAGGAGTGAACTGAAGAGGAGAAGCTGGGAATCTGAAGGGTCTGGAGTGATTCTGGATGAAGGAATGGTCTCTGATCTCTTGTCAGGTGTTCTCTAACCTCATCAGGCATTATAGGAGACAGTTTTTGAAATAGACACATTATCTTTAATGAAACCCTTTGGTGCTGGCAGTAACCTCACAAATCGAGTATCGCGTTAGTTCAGTCAGGCCATGTTAGTCACGCTTGCATCAGCTGACAGTCAGCTGTTCCTGACGTGTACCAATCCAGTCTTGACACCTATCACCTGCGGTCTATTTAAATTCCCATTCTCTTCCATTGCTTCGCTGCTTGCAGTTAACTCCCTCCTCCAACCCCAACTCCACCAACTGAACCTGTAATCCGATCTAACTTTGTTCTCTCTTTACAGTCTCTTCATTGGAAGCAGTCTCTATCACATTTTGTTTACAACTCAAGTAATTGTGAATTGTAATTATATATGCTTATAATGGTTCTGTTCTGTAACCCGGGGGGTTTGTCTTGCTGCTCTCCCTGCTCTGTCCAAGCATGGCTGCATGGACAGGCGTGTGGAGTGTTGCCCAGAACATAACCATACCGCCAACACTTACTGTATGCAATTATAATTGTCAGAAATATACTTGACGGAAGTGGTCCTGATTGAACTATGGATAAAGAAATGTATAAACAATAAGTCACAATTGCTGATGTACATTGTTTCCTGATGCAATTCTGCAGAACATGGAGTGCCTTGAATACAAACACAAAACAGATTAAATTCTGCCCAGTATTTGTATAAAAAGCAATCACAGAACCTAATATGGTGTTAATAATTTGTCAGTATGTCTTTGTGTGAATGGGATCATTAGCACCCTCTATCAAAGTGTCAGTAGACATAATCAGCCCAATCTACAACATTTCTCACCTCTGTCTTACGTTCAAATTCTTCTCATGACTCGTTGTCATGCTGTAAACCTGGAATGAGCAGCCAAACAGATGTTCATTCCACACATATGTCCATACTCTGGTTTTCTTGAGAATTTTTAATGGTTCCATAAAATCCAATGGGTACTTGCAATTGCAAATGCAATCAAACAACCCCCAATACATGACATGAGAAGTGACAAGCAATAAAACACAATTACAAATGCATGGATCAGATCCCCTAAATAGTTTTCCACTGGACCAGGAGAATGCCAATTATTTTGTGGGTCCCTGTTTTAACCGACTCTGTGCCCCTGTGCAAATAGCTGCCCCCACTCCTGCTGATCCAGCACATCGCTCACACTCAGTGGTTTTGCCCACCAAGGTGAAGGAGGACAAGAGAAAGAAGGATATATATATAGACCTTAAAAAGTTTCTGAACTCTTACAGCACACATTTTACAAAATTGTACACAATTATAAAAAAAAAAAAAAACACAACTATACGGAGCCCCACACATGACAAGCAGGAAAAAATATAAGGCTAAATCGTGTGAACGATTTACTAATTCGTTCCCTCAATGTACTAAAAAGTGCACACAGTTTTCATGCATACTATAGCGTTCCCTCGATTTACTATTGCGTTCACTCGATTTATAAATTGTGTGCACAATTTACTAATTTGTTCGCTCAATTTGCTAAATCGTGTGCACGATTTAGCAAATCAAGCAAACGCAATAGTAAATCGAGGGAACGCAATAGTAATTGTGTGCATGTTTTAGTAAATTGAGGGATTTTTATTTATTCAATTTATTTATTTTTTCTTGCATGGCATGTGCAGGGCTCCGTACAAATACACTGTGAAAAAAATAAAATTTAAATTTGTGTTTGGTTGAAAAAATAAAAAAAAATTACTAGTAATTACTAGTAACAAGTTATTTACTTGACTAAAAAAGTATCATATACATAACATATTATATTATATTATATTATATTATATTATATTATATTATATTATATTATATTATATTTTGTTCAAATTATGATACATAGGCCTATTATTCAGAAATATTTGATGAATGCAAAGTTTAAAACAACAATATTTATTTGAATAGATTTTTTTTATTACATTATAAAAGTCTTTGTTGCCACTTTTGGTCAATTTAATGCATCCTTGCTGAATAAAAGTTTTTTTTTTTTTTTCATTCAAAATCATCTTTCTGATCCCAAACATATAGCCTCCCATTCAAAAGATAAGAATCAGTTATCGTTTTTTACATTTTTTTATTAATATTTTTTACATGGTTTTATAAACTCCTTGGAATCACATGAGCCATGTTAAATTCATGCTCCACAAAGTTTGCCAGTGAAAGTTGTCCATTGTTAACAGGCGAGGTCCTTGTAGTGTTTAGCACAATTAATCATCTTGTTATCTTTAATGGTGCTTGCAACACTGATAAGATAATGCAGGTGTGGACAAATAAAGCAGCTGTGTGCCTCGGAAGGTCATGTCAGAAACCACTTAAAGTAGTGGTGTCTAAACTCAGCTGTTTTGTACTGAATAATATAAAACAGCACAAAAATGCACATTAGCGTCTTTATTGCTGAGAGGCTTTCAGCTGAGTGACCTTAAAATAGTGTTTTGCCAAATTGAAAAAGAGTCTATTGTGTAGAAGGCACACAATAAGACTATTTTTACCATTGTGGAAGAATGTCCTTGAATACAAGTTCTTTTAAACTCAACATATGCCGATGTGTGGGATAACACAAACATATACTTTGATAATATCGTTTTCCCTACAGAACTTTAATGCAATCTATCTGATCCAAAACTCAGCTAAATATAGTTTATCAGAAGGGTTTCTATTTAATTATCTGGATCCAGCTTGTATTGGGTAATTGCGGTATGATTTGTTGCCAAAACATTTGTTTGAGAATTCACCCAGCTTTTTTTCCATTGGGGAGATGCTGTTCAACTGGGTGAAGTTATGTGAGCAAAGGCTCTGTTAACATGTAGCCAGCCTAGTTCTCTGTGTCCTGTTACACTTCAGTGAGTAAGAGGCACAAATACAGGCATTTCATGCAGGCTGATATTGACTTCAGTCTGCCATTATATAAGAGAGGTTAGCCTATGGAAGTAAAACCAGAGGCATTCGTCTTGTAACAGAATAAATCTTAGGAAATAGGCCTGATACAACACATCAACTTAAGAAGAAAAACCTGCAAGGCACCCTCACGATGTTACAATATGAGTTCTTTGTCAATCGGTGCTGCTTTTGCAAGAGGTCATCTCCTTTACTCAAGTTTCCTTGAAGGTTGTGAAACACACAGATGAATATTTGAATACTGTTGGTATAGTATTTATTCATTGTTGATACATTCTTCTCTATTACCCTTGAGTTTTGGGAGAAACAAGTTTAGAATGACATGAAATTGAGTAAATAGGACTTAAAATTGGTGTGAGCTATTCTTTCATTCTTCATCATATCATTGTGCTTTGTTTTATCCATTCCCCTGACTTCATTGTAACATCCTCTTTACAATGACAGGAAATGTTTAAAACATCGGCACAATCAAATCAATCAAAGGACAATGCAAATGTTTCGCAAAGCCTGGAATAAATATGTGTTATGAGTATTTGTTTGAGCAAAAGCCTGGGAATTATGGGAGGAATGTGAAGGTCATGACCAACAGCATATCACAGGAAACTCACAGAGCGCATCCGGGCGAGGACGAGAAAGGGTAACAAAACATCAACTTTGAAAAAGAACAGCTGTGCCTTTCAAAAATGACCACTAATCACAGTGTCAAATTATTCTGTTGAACTAAACAAACAAAAACATGCCGAGATGCTGACATATAAAACTGTAAATCAGTCTATTAGAAGTGTGCCAAATCCAAGTCATAGCGATTAAAGGACAGTTAAATAAAGAATTTAGAGCACTAACTCAGAGCTTATCTCAAACAAACACATGACAAGTATGTGGAGAAATGACAAGCACGTGCTTCCTGATAAAGCACAGTTTGTTTTTGCATAATTGTGGTACCATTCATTTGAAGGTATGCAGAATACATATTATCTCCTAACCTTTTATAGATCTGTTCACATTCCTCTGTGCTGGTTTGCGCAAGATTTGTCAGAGATGAGATAGAAGCCAGCTCACACTGGGATTAATGTTGTGCATTGCAACTAATCTTCACTTTCTTATTCCAACATTCAGTCTGGTCCTGGGGTTTCAAGCACATTTAAAACAGGTGAACTACTTGACATTATTTAAGGAGTCGTTCCAGGAAATATAGGTCCAGGAGCAGAGATTCTATGCTTTTATTAAGGGTAGCTCTGGTTTTCCATGCTGCTGTGCCTTTATTCTGCCAATAATTATCTTTCCAGCTGGAATAGATTTGCAGGACTGTGCAATATGCTGTATTGCAGTAATTATGAATGGAAAGGGCCCTGGGTACAAGCCATACCGGGTGAATCATAGAAGCTTGAGCAATCTTTGAGAATGAGAGCTCTTTTTGAGGTCTGAGGTCATGCCTTCTTTTCAAATAGACAAAAAACTGAAAGGACATGTCTTGAAATATATGCATGCATCAAGGAAACTGTTTCAGCATCATGGAAAAGACTTAGGAAGAATGAAGGAAGAAACCACCATCCGTTGCATCCCATCACTGCTCCCAATCAATGATTCATTTTCACACTCAAACATTTGGATGGGGATGCCAAATTTGACGGTGACTGAAGGATAATAAGAATTTGTAGGTCAGGTAAATGTGGATCCACAATGTGGATTTGCAGAAGTTTAACAAAAGTGCATAGTCGAACACAGTTAATTCCTCTGGGCAGGTCTCAGCAATGTTCCAGGATCTGAAGGATAAGGATCACTCATCCGAGAACTGTAAACAGGTTAAAAAAAGACCTTTTATGATAATATAGAACATCATTGTTCATGTGCCACTCTTAATGTCTTTATAATGTTTTTACTACAGTGATCAGATTTCACTTCACAGATTCAGAGATGCACATCCGCCAATCAAACAAGGTTTAAATATCACAGAAGCTTCACTTCATGACCATTAAAACAGTACATTCTATATGAAAGTGTGTATGATACAATCTGGACATACTACGTTTGTCATATTGTCATGTGATGTACAATGTCAGTTGTGCTGCTTCACTGTCTTTCAGAACTCCTTTCCTGTGGCCCCATGGGATAGTGAACTGTACACTGTACATTGGTTGTGTACTTTAGAACAGTCGGTCATTCTGGTGCATTTCACCTACTGTTTTATGGATACTATAGTAGGGAAATTTGCATATTCAGGTGTGGCCAAGGAGTGTTTCAAACCTGTTTCCTGGACACTCCACCAGTCTTTTATTGTTGAACAAACAGATAGTCTGGTCCCAAACTCACACCATTGATTGGACCAATGCTGCTGTGTGTCAAGCTGTTCATGGATGCACATACAAACACAGTTTTCACAGTGATAGAGCCAAACATTTATATTTAATTATACAGTCGTTGACTCTAGAATAAGATTTTCTAACACTGAGAAATATACACATGGACGTCAGCTTTAAATCAGAATCTAAGCACACATTTTACATTTGCATTTTTTCACATTTCACAAATGTGTTTTGGAATTTCCTTTTTATTTATATTTTTTGCTTTTCTTGTGATTAGAATGGAAGCTAAGAAATATCATACTTCATATATCATATCTTCATATACTAGCTGTGTTGCTCTTAGGCAGAACATTGGCACCAGCTTCAGACTTTACAAATCAATGATAGGACATAAAGAATATAGAATGTATTTGATATATAAAAGCTAGCCTGAACACTTAGACTAACACATCATGAACATGAAGTGTCTTGGCACTGCGGGAGATAAAACAGAACCTGTCTCATTGATGCATGCTGTCTGCATTGCCAAATGTCTTCTCATATAAAAACATTTTCCTTCATGCTCTACTGAGATTTAAGGTCCGTTGTAATACGTTCCCCGCTCCCTATTTGTTGGGCCCCTATAGCAACCCCGCAACATTCCAACAACGTCTGGCCTCTGGCCTGTCACAACACCATCTGCCTGACAGGGAGCATTCACACACTTTAAAGACACATTTGAGCTAGAAGAAAACATAGATGAACCGAGACTTCTGATACATTCCCACTGCACGGATCACTTCACTGTTTTTGTACAAAGCTTTGCGAAAGCAAATGAGAAGCTTTGCTCTTTGTTGACATTCATTATGCTTTGACATTAGCAACATCACATTTCCAGGAGTCCCACATGGTTCTCATTAACATTCCAAGTGCTCCCTTTCTCTCCTTTTCTCTTCCCCTCTCTCTTTCCCACTCTCTTTTTTCTCTGAGGAGGCCAAAAAGGAAAACTGACAGCGTTGGCCCTGGACCATGCATTCCATGAGATGTGTCAAAACCATTCTCAGAAAAGCACAGAAGGCCCACATAGGGGCTCTTAGAAACAAACACACACACATATACATTGGGTTTCCATGTTTTTTAGGAACAGTTCATTGACTTTTTTTATATAGTTTTATACTGTACAAACTGTATTTTCTACCCATACCCTCACACAAAGCTTCCTGCATTTTAAAATTTTCAAAAAAAGATCCTTCTGATTTATACAAATCATACCAATATGTATCTTATCCTTGTGGGGACATTTGATTTCCATAACATAGGGTATACCAGGTTCACACACACGCGCACACTTACACATACAGAAGAAAGTGAATATAGAAGAATACATGGGTCTTTATTAAAAATGGGAGCACATTTTCCATGTTTGAAAGGAAGAAATAGAAATCCATTCATCTATTCTTGAGTCATTGTTTCATATCTGGAGGTCATCACATGCATGTTGACATTACAGAACAATAAGTCCACATCAAAATCTGGGTTTCATTGGATATCAGACCTCTATAGATCTTAGTCAGAGGAGTGCTTTAATCCATTTTTGACATGAATGAGATCAAGTCTGTGAGGGACAGAAGTACAATGTGTGTTCAGTGCATTGTACTGTTGTTTAATGTTATGCCAATTGTTTAGCTGTCGAAACATCTTTCTAAAAGACTCCCAGTAGACAAAAACTACATTAAACAGGTTTGATGGTTGTGATGCTTTACAAATTACATGAGTGAACTTTTCCAGAACGTTTTGCTGTATTGAACTCCCAAAACCAACTCTGAACAAACTCTGTTTTGGCCTGATTTAGTTAAAAAATGATGTCAAACAAGTTAGTTCTTTGATTTTAAATATGTGGGCCTCAATTCTCCCTCACAGCCTCATTTAATCTCTATTAAAATCAATACGGTGTCTATGGTCTAAAATAACACTGTACCAATGCTATACATATACTTACATTTTTATTGTATTTAATACATTTTAATGTGAAAGGGACAATAAATCATTTAGGCGAACATAAGCTTCTGGGTGAAGTTATCTTAATGCGTTTTGTATTGTATATTTTGTACTTTTTCACAAATATAAGTCTGAAATAAAACAATAATTGGTAGAAAACCTGTAGTAGCAACACCCTATTGATAAATAAAAATATCTAATGATAAAAAAAATAACCTGTGAAATGGGTAATCAAATACATTAATTTTCTTCACATTATTGAATCATGTTCTGGAGGAAACTTAGATTTGATGTTTGTTCACAGCAGAGATGAACCACTGGACTCAGTGAATCACTGGAAATAGCCTTGAGACTCAGTAAGAGGATGTGAAATGTTGTGGAAAGCCCACTGCAGGATCCCATCTATAGAGCTCTGCATTCAAGATCAATATACTGTTAGGTATCTTATCTGGGGCTTCATGCATATCCAGTTTCCATAGCTCACATTTGCATTTAATAATTGTTTTTTATAGAATTGATAAACATGACCTCACCTCCCCCATTATAGAGTCCATTTCATCTCCGTTGAGCAGCTGCTCTGATGGCATTAAGCCCTGATCAGTCATGTGTTGACTCATCTGTGGGTGAATAAACCAGACTAATAACATCTGTGCAGTCAGCTGGCCCAAAAGTGCTGTTTTAGTGTTTTCGGATTACCTGAAGACTCTTCGATGATGTTTCACTTTCAAGGCCCCAAGACCTGGAGCAATTCCGACATCTTGTCTTTCCGCTGAAGAGGCAAATAGGGGGAGAGAGAGATGGAGTGATTGAGATTCAAAGCATGATAGAGCTCACTGTTATTCTGTTATAAATAACAGTACAATAACAGCAGTACTTTGAGAAGTTGCAGAGGGCATGATAACTCTGCAGGCACTGCGGGCAGGGGATCAGCTCTCCACGGGTGAGGTGGCATATCCCACAAGCCATCCTCATCCCAAACATTTCACCATCTGAAGACTGACAGAGATTAAATATAAAAATACCTGAAAATGACCACAATCCTGCCATAAACATATAGAGGATTTAAAAGCCTGAAATGACATTAGAGTGTATAGATACACACACAGCATGCAGCAGGAATATCTTCTACTTGCTCTAAGTACTTGAGCTGTTCAGTGTCAGGTGGATTCTGATTTTGATTAGCTGTTCATCAACTGTATAAAAATCCTTCTGAAAGTTATTCCAACAATTATTATTTATTGTTAAAGGTTGTCATCCTTGGTGTTCACATGCACTCCGTCGCTGTGTCTCTCACTGAGTCACATGGACGTGTTACCTGGAGTCCCATGGGCTGAGTGCTTTTGCCTTCTGTGACTGTGGAGAGTGAAGTGGAGGACAGAGACGAGAAGAAGGAGAAGTCCACAGCAGAGCTGGAGCCTGTCTCTGTAACTGGAGGCTGAACTGCTGACTAAAAATAAAAGCAGAGACTTTACAACTGTCATGGCTACTAATAATCTGCCATCACTGGTCAATCGAGTTCAGACTGTACATACACGACCAATTTCAATTTAGCTACAGGAAATTATTGCAAGTGCTTTACCTGCAAGGGGGTGTGTGTCCTGTCTTTGGCTCTGTTGCATAGCTGACAACGCCATGTACCACTGAAATATTTTTTTAGATTAGTGAGAGATTCATGAAGGGCAGTGGTCCTCAACCTTTTTGACCTGAAGGCCTCCCCATCATCCAATACTCCCAGCCCCATATACCTATTTATTTCTGCTATAATTATGACAAAATTACTTGTTTATAAACTTTAAAAAAAACAGACACTGGTGTAAAAAAATAAAATAAATAAAAATAAACATAATTAATAGTTATTTAGGGGAAAACTAAAACTATATACAGTATTGTTCAAAATAATAGCAGTACAATGTGACTAACCAGAATAATCAAGGTTTTTAGTATATTTTTTATTGCTACGTGGCAAACAAGTTACCAGTAGGTTCAGTAGATTGTCAGAAAACAAACAAGACCCAGCATTCATGATATGTACGCATATGTATGTATATTTATTGAATAATGTTATGACAACCTTAAAATCACAGACACATTAATAATATTTACAGATATATAATATTTTAAGGATCTGTAATTTAGACAGTAGAGTTCTGCACAATTTTTAGGTAACTAATCAAATACTAAAATCTGTGAAATGTAAAATTGTATGTTTTTCCTTTTCTATTTACATTTAATATTTTACTCAAATTATATATAATAATTATATCATTTGTAAAAAAAAAAAAAAAAAAAAAGGAAAGAAAAAAAGAAATTAGGCATTTTCACTAGTGCTTTTAGACTTATATTCCACTGGATTTAGTGTATGGCCTCATATTTGAGATATTTTGTATTCTACTATGCAGTTTCTCAACACCGACTTGACACAGCTGCAGACTAACAATGAGCGCAGTCAGCTCTAGGTTTGTAGGGTCAGCGGCCTGTGCGTCACATGACTGATCTGTACCTGGGTATGGAAGAGAGGGGTGGCACCAGGAAGTTGAGATGGAAGGCACGGGGACATCCGTCACAGCAGATGAGCTCTCCACCGTCTTTACATACAGCACATTCAACATCATTATGCTCTTCCTGAACATATGCACCATTAATGTGATTTAACTACTGTACCAGGTTAACATCATGACAGCTTTTGCCTATAGAATATTTTTTAAGCAGGTTTTTCTTTATCTTCAATGTCTGTAATTTTCCACGAGTTGAACAAATCTTGATCACCTACATCCATGATTCTGGCGCTTGGCTCTCCCTGCTGGTGAGAATAGTTTTGCGCAGTCTGTGCCTTGTGCACTCCAGCTGTCTCATCCAGTTTGCCAGAAGAGTAGAATTCTCCTCCAACCTTGATGCATTTTTTGGCACCTCCTGCGGGAGAGAGCAGCTTGAGACATCTGCGCTACCAAAGTGAACTCCCAAAGTGTTTACACTGCAAGGTTACACTATCAAAACACACTAAGGGCTAAAACATTAGCTAGGTAAAGGCTGTCATCACAGTCTGTCAACACCCTTTTAGTGTGCTGAGCTCACCAGACTCAATGACCTGCTGGATCAGAATCCCCTCCACTGTCCCGCAGCCAGTGGGATGCTCACTGGCAGACACAGTCACGGCCCTCTGGACTGAGGTAGATACAGCCTGGACCCCTGCATTTTGGGAGTCATATTTATTCATCTGCATCCTCATTCATCTTCTATAATACATAGTCTTCTAATGACACACTTTGCACAAACATGTGATTACCGTTTCCCACTGAGACCTGAGAAAGTGCTGCACCATCTGTCTTTCTGATCGGCTTGCCTTTGCTTTCTGGAACAGTGAAGACATTGAGTTATCAGGACTGTCATGTTTGCAACTTACATAAGTATCATGTCATGGCCATACAAACTGTCACACGTTCACTCGGATTTATGCTCTGTGGATTTTGAAAGCTATCTATATATATATTACCTTGGCATTAAATTACAGAAATGACTGAATTAAAGAAAACTGCGTTCCTAGGCTGTTTCTAGGCTGATGACATATTTTCTTATCAATCTCTTTATTTTGGAAAGCCATAGAAATGTTATATTTTGTTTTTGGATCAAATGGTAATGCAAAAATTGTATTTGTTATAGTTTCCATTCAACATAACTATGACGACTTTCGCTTCTAAAAGTTCAGGAAATGTAAGGTTATGGGCCTGTAACTAGTAAAACAGAAGCAGTTTTCATAATAATTGATAATGTGCTATTTTGTTTGGCTTAGGCTAATATTTTAAACTGAACAAAAACCACCCAATTTGACTACTGACATTCTTCCAGTTCCGCTAATGTTAATAGATTATGTGGTCTTTTAAATAAATACATAATGCATCATTTGAATCATGACAGAATTTGCCTTTCTGTGTGAACTATCCTTTCAGTGTTGTCTTTAATGTTTACATAACCAAGAAAAGAAACTTTTTTTGAATGTACAGAGGACCTTCAGATGAAACATTTTCATAACTTAATGGGAACGTTAGTAAAATGTTAATAAAATATATTTTTGTTAACTGGGAATTTACTATAAGACTAGAAGTGTCTGTGTGTGCGGCTGTCCACACCTGAGCTGGAGGTTAAGGCTCTCTTAGTGTGCTGATGTGTTCGGTGGGTCATATGTTTCTCGACCACCCCTCTCTTCCTGCTCGACTGGCTTTGGACCTGCAGCTCAAGCCTGGGGTTTCCTGCGTGTCTGGCCACCTGCTTTAACCCTACCAAATCAAATTATCATCACTCAAACTGTAATTATCCTCCAAACCACTTATTTCTGCTTGACATGTGCACTGTACCTTTGGGAAGGTTCATAAACAGGGTTTCCAGTTTTGGGTAACACTCCTTATTGTATTCTTTACAGAGATTGCTCCAGAATCCCTGCAGGACAGTGGCATCCTGGTCCAGTATCAAAGTGAGCAGTGAGTAGACAGCTTTGTGGATCCCATCCTTTTTCTTTCGCTCTAAAGTCTCCTTAAGTGTTAATCGGTAATAGTTTTAGAATTGAATGAACTCTGGTCATGCATATTTGTGGTTATGCTGAGGAATAGCATTTTTTATGAAGATGTTCACCCTCAGGATCTGTTCCGAGATAACGTGGTGATCCGCCAGCCCGTACAGCAGTGGGAAGGGGTCATGGATTGCCATGGCGATCTCAGTCCTACATGCTCGTAGCTGTGAGTGCAGGTCAGACTCTCCGTAACCTTCCACCCTAGACATGCTTCCACAAGAAACCTGCGTATAGATCACACACTAAACTCCCACTGACATTCTGGTTTTGGTGTCCTGAGAGCACTAAAAATATCTTCATATATTAATTTAAACAAATTAGAGGTCTGCAGATCTTTTTTTGAGAGAAGGGGTCCTATTTAATATATTAAATAATATTGAATGTTGCATTTTAAACTGGACATATAATACATTAACATGCCTAAAATACCATTTTTTTGCATTTGCATATTTAACTATGAAGCTTAAATTACAATCCATTAAAATAATGTAAATAGTCATTTTCATTTTAATGAATAAACTTTTAATACAGCAAGAACAGTGAATATTTAGCTGAGCTTCAGCTTTGACTGAAATTAGTTTGAATTTGGATTCAACCTTTTTATTTAATCAAAAAATGATAGTACTTACAACAGCTGCTGGTGATGAGGACTACAGATACCTGTAATCTAGCTGGTTTCCTGGTCCCACTTTATATTAGGTGGCCTTAACTACTATGTACTTACATAAAAAATAAGTACAATGTACTTATTGTGTTCATGTGGTATTGTAAAACACTTTTGCTGCTATTGAGGTGGGATAGGGGTAAGGTTAGGGAGAGGGTTGGAGGTATGGGTAAGTTTAAGGGTGGGTTAAGGTGTAAAGTATGGGTCAACAGTGTAATTATAAATGTAATTACAGAAATTAAATACAGATGTAATTACATGTAGTTTTTTTTTAATATAAGTACAATGTAAAAAACATGTATGTACACAATAAGTACACTGTACTAAATTATTAATTAAAATGTAAGTACATAGTAGTTAAGGCCACTTAATATAAAGTGGGTCCGGTTTCCTTTTATTTGGTGTGATGTCTGTCAGTGATTGGCATGGCTTTTTTTGTGTCTGGTGGATAAATGCCTCTTGTGTTCCTGGAGCCTCTAGGGGCCATTGATTCATATGACTGCTGTGATAAGTGGTGACACTGAATTTCTATTTACAGTTAAAACACTAACTTGCACCTTGTAGCCTGGATCACCTTAATGCTCATTTGTCCAGTATGGCTTGGAAAGTCCACAGTTGGGCAAGAAACGAATTCTCAATCATGTGAGCCTCTACTTTCAGTCACCTGTCTCTCCTGAGGACTATAGTTTCCATGCCAAGGGGAATCCCAGTCAATCTGCATCACAATATATTATACATTTGAAAATATTGTATATAATATTATAAGTATAATGTTGTAGGTTTGCATTAAAATTAAAATGTTGCTAGATTTACAAAGTGTCTTGTGTAAAGGGCCTGTTGCTTTCAACTTTAAATGAATCCTAGAACATTGCATTTATCCTAAAAAAAAAAAAAGAAAAAAGGGAGTTTTGAAAACAGAAAATCATTAGAACTTAGAACTTTCTGCTTGGTTGAAAAAGTACACACTTTTACACACACACACACACACAAAACCTAAAAGCAGTATCACACTCAGCACAGTAGACAGTTTGGTATTAAGAGATGGATTTTATTGATTTTTATTCAGACAGATGTCATGCTCATAAATGTCCTTACAGAGTAAATAAAGAGCCAACTACACTGCTCTACAAAACCCTATGGCAACAAATCTGACACATTCAGTCTCCTCACACTATCAGCTGCAACTTCCTGTTTTTACATACAACCTTCCGCTTGCACGGGACCGTTCTGCAATTTTTCCTTGACTGCTGTGAATTGGCTAGATGGTGTGAATACAACAATTTCCTCACAGATCAGTATCATAAATCCATCAGTTGTGTGTCGAACCAATCAGCGGCCACCGTTTTATAACGTATGTGTTCTCAGGTAGCCATACAATGAAAGCTTTGCATTGTGATGCCACAATAACAGAAGGCACAACTAGTGTACAAAAGTGAAAGATGACAAAGCAAACAAGACGGAGGCTTGAGAAATGTGAATGTGAAAGATGGCATATTCTGTGCCCTGTCAATGCACTAATTAACTAATTGACCTCAGTCCCTCCCCAATAGTTAATATCAGTGGCCCCTTAAATGATCTAAGCAGCTGAAGTCAAGCCTAGTACCAACAATTCAATCACAGTTATTCCTTATGTCCATTTTTGTTTCAGTTAACAGAATTATTGGCACCAGAAAGAAACTCGCACTAACATTTAATATATTATAAATACCTAATATATCCTAAATGAATCTCTATACAATCAGTGCATTTATGTAAACAATTCAAAATATAAACCAAAAACAAATACAATAAATATTAAAGATACTATGTTTCCAGAGATTCGTAAACAACTCACATTTCTTGAACGTACTGTTGCAATAACCAGAATATTGTGAGCGGGTGACAGGCAGTTCTGTTTGAAAAAAGGTCTTCGTGTTTTAGGACTCTCTCAGATGAAGTGTTCACCTACAACTAGCATTTTGAATTTTAATCTACACATCCATTCAAGATGTGCCATCTTGAGGACTATGAGAGCTTTACTACACAGGATATATGAGGGATACAACAATCATTTGTCTGTTTCATCACTTTAGCATGTGGTGAACTATACATTTCCTAGTCAGAACCCAGAAGAAAGTGCATGTATTTGAAATGAAAATCTGTTGTTTCCTAAGGCTCACCTCAAAATTGCTTTGAATGATGCGTATCTCATTCTTATTAGTTCTAAATTATATTTAAACAATGAGAAATAAAAATCAACCCACATATTTCTGTTAAACATCTGAAAGGGATTTAACAAGAATAATGGTATTCTTTTATAAAATAAAAAATAAAAAGAAAGAAATCGGTGGATCAGTAAAACAGTATAAGTCAATAGCAAAATGCCCAAATCAGAAGTAATACTTTACTACCAGTGTATGGTTACAGGTGAGACTGAGAAAATAAAAGTGAAGCCCTTGTCGTATTACAGTGAAAGGAAAAAAAAAGTAAATATTTATACAAGTGAACATAAACCACGTCTAAATGATGGATGTTCACAATAATATAAATACTATATACAATACAGTACCGCCTGGCGGATCTTAAGTGTATACATGAAGCTAGCAGAAAATATCCAGTGGTTCTTTGCAACAGTGCCTCGGCACTTTAAAGGTTAGCCGGGTTAGTACACACACCTCTCGTGGAGGCTGGTACTGGATTAACATGTAGGAAGTACTGTATACACAGACCCACACTAAGACTTTGAACAGGACCTCTATCTTTTTTCTTTTTTTTTCATTAATTCTGAGTTCTTCGTTTCATTACTATCGATGTGTATAAACCAAAAGACATGACAGATTCTAAAAGTTGTCTTACATGCATGCTATGGATGAAAGACAGTTACTCTTTCGCCCCTCTTAAACTCATTATTCGTGAAGGCATCATTTAGTGCTTTTTTGTAATGTACAAAAATACAAAACATAACGACCGATAATCCACTCTGAATGTTTTTTTGTCCGAAGATGGTACACATGTCACTTCCTGTCTTATATGAATCTGTTAGCAAGTCACTTTGAATTACCTATGATATTATTTTGGCAATTAAACAGACAGTGTAGATTAAGGAACATAATTTAAGACCCATTCAGATGTAAAAAGCCTATATCCGATCATAAAGTTCAACTGGACGTGGACCCATAGGAAGCAACAGAACAAGCATGTGGTGATAATGAAGGTCCGAACCGCTTTTTTACTAACAGGAGCACCCACTCTCAGTGGCCGGAGGGTCTGGCTGTTTGTCCAGCTTAATGTCGATCACTGGAAAGGGGTGAGTTAAGGAAATCAAGGAAATAGTGTTGCCTTATTAAGAACAGTTTCCCACTAATGGTTGACTTTTACTGTTATTATAACATTTTTATTATTAAATCTTTACTGACATAATCATATTTTGGGTGAAAAGCATAATCAGAAGAAAAAAAAATACAGCTTAAAATCCCCGGTTTTTGGAAAAGGAGCCAGACAGTTTGAAAAATAAGCCTTGACGATGTCAACTATGAAACAAAGGATATATGTGGCTATAAATCATGCACGAATAAACCAGGAACTAGTATCAAGTGGGTCAGTTTTGATATTATGATGACTTATATCATTTCTGTTTCACTAGCGGAAAAACATGCACAGAAAAATAACTTACTGAACACTCTCCATCTGCCATTGGTTGCACCAACAGATAGCCCCGCCCCCTCTCAACCGAACTCACAGGATTGGTTGAGAGGATGCTTAAACAAAAATGTAGATAGCACCACACTGTCACAATGTTAATCAACCTTCACATACTGTACTTTTTTGGTTAAGTCATTTTGTCTGCACATTAACCTGGGAGACCTCCTCAAAACTGACACTCATCACCTTTAAATATCATGCATTAAAGGATACTTCCTTCTTTGTTGTTATCATCTAAGCTTTCCATTCCGGGCAAAGCTGCAGCCACTCTCCGGAACAACTGTTAAACCAAACAAAAAGAATTTTTTTTTTTTTTCCAGAGCGGATTTGTACCACTGAAGCCCTAAGGGCAACAACTCTGGCTAAATCAAATCTTTTTAGAGCTTTCCATGTGTCATGTTACAGGGCATTAAAGTCCAGACAATGTAGCACTCTTAGATTTACCTGTTTAACGTTGCTGCCAGTCTTTGCACTAGTCTCTATAAACATCACATTCAGCTCTTTGGCCCGCTGCTCGCCCTCCTCTATACTGATTTGCCTGTCAGAGCAAATCCCAACATAATGCATTACAATTTTAAATACATTCAAATAATAATTCTGAGTAAACTGAATGAACGTAAAAAACTTAAAACATTATACAATTGTGACAGAAATGAAGAATTTAGTACAAAGTATTATATCAAATGTTATTATAAATGACTCCACCTCTTTTCCTCTAGATCTGTTTTATTGCCCACCAGCATGATAATGACATCACTTCCCCTCTCTGTTCTGACATCGTCAATCCATTTGGAGGTAAGCTGGAAAGAATTGACATCTGGAGGAATAAAAGACAAAAATCTCAGTCTAATCAGAGCATCAATGTGTTTTGTTAAATGCCTATTTCAACAATGACGACACAAAAGCAGTAGCTTCTACATATATCATTTTATTGGTTAAAGTGTGTGTGTGTGTGTGTGTGGCTCACTTGTAATATCATACACCACCACAGCCACTGTGGAGTCTCTAATGTAGCTTGGGATAAGACTCCTAAAACGCTCCTGCCCTGCGGTGTCCCATAGCTGTAACCTCACCTGCAAAAAATACAAATATATGTAGAAATAATGATTGATTTTGATGAGTGCACCAAAGTTCTATATATTAAATATAACAATTTGATATAATTAGTTTCAGAGCTTCTTACAGTTCGGTCCTCCAGATACATGGTTTTTGATAAAAAGTCGATTCCAATAGTTGCCTGTAATGTTAATAAGATTCAAAGTTTGATAAAAAATAACACAGACCTATCTGGAAAACTATTTGGTGTCTGCACTGAAAGAACCAAAAGTATACCTGATAAGTGTTGTCAAAGCTGTCATACATGAACCTTGTTATCAGCGATGTTTTCCCAACTATAAAACAAACCAAGAAAAACAGGAGAAGGTTCAGATTTTGACGAATCACATGCACTGAAGTGATTAAAAACTTGTTTGGCCTGAACAACACCACACAGTGTACTTTTAGTAATTGAATTACACTACCATACTGCAACTAATGCTGAAACAAGTCTCGATATCTGTCCTTCAAATGACAGTATGTTTTTCTTCAGCGTCTTTTAGAGTTATGACGAAGGTGAAAATGACTTGAAAAATGCAGTAGTGCATGGAGCCACAGTGACAGCTAAATTCCAGAGTACATTTTTCATTCACTAGTGGACTGCTTTTTTCAGGTCAGTCTGGCCAGGCCTGTTTGTCAGGCTGAGCCCAGATACTAAAATCATCAAGCGGCACAATGCTGATAGTTACACTGGAGCTCACAAAACGATAGGAAATAATGGCCCCATTCTTCTGTGACTTCACTTGTTGTTCTGCTGATGTCTTGAGACAAGATCAACCAAATCTGGCCAGCAGTGAGCTTCAGGACCATGGACAGCAGATGACAAGTGGTCTTCTGATGACACTCAGGACAGTCAACACAAACCATGTCATCATGTACTCTCATGTTGCTCCAAACCTCCGTGTCTTCCTATCTTCAGTCACGATTCACTACAATTACATGAGGAAAAAATATAAGTGGTGACTGAGCGGATGTTGTTCTTTGTAACGTCTGTGTTCCACAGAAGAAAGATAGGTTTGGAACAACATAAGGGTCAGTAAACATTGACAGATTTCAGGAGCTGACATATAAAAAATAAAGGGAAATTAAATGTTTTTCTAGCAGGTGTGGTAATATCCATCATCACATTCAGGCTGCATGATTTCGATAAGATGGTACCAGTCTTTTAGACTCAATTTGTTATTATCACTTATCACATACTAAAGTGGTTTTATACAGTACAGAGAGCCCTCTGTTTGGCTGGCTGTCCATTTTCTCCATTCAAACGGTGAATGATGAATACATAATCACTGTTTTAGGAGTTATAACCACTTATATAGGAAATTATAAGCATTGCTAGAAAATGTAAGGGGAAAAAATACATCAAGAACATGTGAACTTTACAGATGACACCAGATTATTTTCAATATTTGGATGTCCAGTCATCAAATGACAGACATGATCTCAAATGCCCGTCTGATTACGTCTTCACAAACACCGACAGTGACACTGATAAAACCATCATCCAGCTATATTAATAAACCACGATACCTAGTAATATTATATAGGCTGATCTTACGAGTGCTCATGAAATGATGCATGAGGTTTATATTTTTGCTCTGCTGAAGAATCCCACAGACACTGACACAACCTGGGTGTGTCTCCAGTAGACACACGGGAAATGCAAAGCCTCTGCGCTTTTCTGTTCCATCACATTAAATCAGTGGATGTTTACAGGAACATATACACAAACACGGCGACATGCATGTAGATAAACTCTACCGATTTAATTATTAAATATATATCATTGGTTTTGAGCGATTTAAACAGCACTAGAATAACAGCGATCAATGATATTATCAGCCCTTCTGCTTCCAATGGAAAATGCAGGTGACAATCGTAACAGTTGTTGAAATAAGGATTATATCACGTTATATCCACAGATGGGTGTTTAGTAGTCTTCATTGCTATACATTTTCATGACTAATCAAAAATTAAACATATGCAACCGACTTGTTTGACAGGGAATCGATGGAGAGATAACATCGTTTGAAATAACACCACAAACAAGCGGATACACTCGAAGACTCAACAACATACGAATACACTTCATGCATGTGTGGAAAGGTTAATGGGTTCGTCTAAACCCAGTCGTGGCAAACCCAAAGACTCACCGCTTTGCTCCCCTAAAAAAACAAGTTTGAATTTCCGTAAAGGGTTCCCAAAGTCACTTCCCATGGACATTGTTGCTTCAATGACACAGTTGGTATGGATTAGTATGTACAGGTGGCACCAGTCTTGCGAGAATGCAGATGGATAATCTTCGGTCCCGAATCGATGGATATTGCAGTGCTGCCCCGCGATGTCAGTTCTGCTGCTCTGTGCGCATGCGCAGCGGTGGCTATACGCCCGTCTGATATCACTGTGTGTTTACGGAAACGTCCCTAGTAAACTGTCTTTGCACGCTAAAACCGCAGGCCAAGCATCCGTGCAGCACCGTTTGCATCTGCATCTCTAAGTGCAACGCATATTCATATACTAGTTGTCTTTTGCAGACACTAGAAGACTGCATTTAGACCTAAGCTTTCTCCAAGAGAATACATCCTGTGAATAAAAATTGAATGGAAAGTGTTAAACAAAATGTTGTAAATCCTTTGTCTGTGTGTGCTCATGATAATAAACATTTTATGTTGTAAAACGTTAAACTTTAAATTAGATTTACAGTTTTGTTGTTTTGAAGATGACATTAATTTAATTATAAAATAAGAAACGTTTATAGGCTTCTTATGTACAGTAACTTAAAAGAGTAACTAATATAGTATACATGCAATTAAATTAGATTTTTTTTGTGTCATCTGTGGGTTTTGCCTTTACTGGATAAAAATGATAGCGGACAGACTGGAAAATGAAGGAAGAGAGATTCACAATCTCTTTAAGTGCACAACTTGGCATCATGTGTAGATGTGCTATAGGTTCGACTATGTGTTTTAGCATTTAACCTGTTAAATGTCACCCCGTCCCGTATACGGGACGCCTAAGTTGACTATACTATATTACAATCAAATCTAATCTAATCTTGACAAACTATATATCGTTGGAAAGGTCTAAGACTCCCAAATATATATTTTACCAATATTTTTTGTAAAAAATTATGTAGGAAAAGTAATAGATGAATTTATGACAAGAGTGTACCCTCAGAAATCTACATTACAAAAGGAGCTTTGACCTTTGTTTAAAAAAAATACTTCCTCTTTGCCTTTTTCTCTATCACATTTTAGAAATCATCAGAAGCTATATATCACTTCAAAACACAAAATCTCAAAATTCATGTTTCAAAACCCATTTTAAAATCAGACTATGGTACATCAAAATCATGTTACAAAATGTTTTCAGTCATGAATTATAAAAATGTATGTTTGTATCATGCACATTCAAGTGTATCTTCAAAAACGTGAGTGACAGTTATATATATATATATATATATATATATATATATAATATATATTTTTTTTTTTTTTATTTTTTTTTTTACACCCAAACAATACAATAAATGACCGAATGGAAACACTTAGAGAAGAGAATTCTAGTGCAACTGAGGAGGATGACATTAAAATTGTAGACAACAATTAAAATTGTAGACTCTGTGTCTAATATTAGTGATGATATCATTACTGTGTCCTGGAATATTCAGTATATACCCTACAAAGTTTGTCTGCAGACTTCTTCATAATCTACAGCCTGGGGCTAAAAAAAAAGAAGAAGAAGAAGATAGAAAGAAATAGACATCCTAGAAATAGAAAACTAGGCTATACTTACTGGAGATGACGTTGACAGTAAAATCACAAAAACATCCATCAGAATGAACAAAATAACTTTTGTTTGGTAGTTTTAAATTACTTAGCAATAATCTTTGGATATGGGAACATATTAAATAAGGTGGGAGTGGAGTGTGTTTTGACAGAATATTGTCAGAAAGGATAAAAGCCCAGGTATACAATCAGCTTACTGTACTTTAAAATATGCTTAAATAATATGCAACTTGTCCTTAAACGAAAGCAGCTAATCACAGCATATTGTAAATATGTGTGCATTTTAACATCTGTGTTGTACTGTTAGTAAGGTAATAGAGATTCCTTAGTTCAGCATTTACCTTAATATAAAGAAAGAAAATGGTGTTTACAGGCTAGTAGATTAGCATTTGCACGCCACAGCAAGAGATATTTCCTTAGCTCAAGTTTGCTTATTTGTAAAGTATTTTGAGCACAGTAGAAAGACCAATCTCCCTGAAGGTTTATATACACAACATTTCCAATGTCAGTTTGTTTCTTAAAAAAAAAGTGTAACATGAAGGCATGAGGGGAGTCAAGAAATGGCAATTTTCAAACAAAACAATGGTTTATTTATAAAAGAGAAAGGGCAAACATCATAATTGTTGAATGCATGTGGCTGTAATAGTCTTTTGGCCAGATTCTTGTCATTGTGTAATCATGGTGTTTATTTATAAAAGGCACATTTAACCTAATGCTACTTTATAAAGTACTTTTTTATCCTTTATTTATCTGTATTCAAAAAGCCTCAAAATTATGTTGCATTCAAAATAATTCTCAATTATATTGTCTTCACATACAATATAAACCATCACTGCATTCAAAAATCTCAAAAATCAAACAACTCTGCTTCTTTCTCCTTCCAGAAGGTGAAACTACGATCAATGTATTTACAAATTTCATCATTGCTAAACACTGAGAAATCATTGCTTCCATCTCTGCTGGAATGTCCTCCATCGGTTGATTCAGTGTTCTCGATGATAACCTGCGGCACAGCTTTAACCCCAGCACAAGATTTATTCACGGATTCATTAGATATCCCATTTTCTCTTTTCCCAAAATATTGCATTTTGATATCCTCAAAACCATCTTTCCACTCACGTCTTCCAGCCTCAATCTCCCTGAGGACGGCCAGGTGGAAGTCTCGGACCACGTCCCAGGGAAATTTCCCTACGTGATCGAACACTTCAAAGCATAGCAGGTGCCTCATCTTGCGCTCTTCAGCTGGGAGGTCCTGCTCAAGAATGTGAAAATAGCCGAGCATGAACAGGTCAAGGGTTAGGCTGTCGTAAGCAACAGGAGCACCATCCACACGAGGAAGGAACTGCTCGGGCGAGTATGTCACGCGCTTCCTTTGGAGGCTCCGGATCTGTCGTGCAGGGACCCCTGAGGCGATGCGCTTCCAGTTGCCAATCATTTTGTCTATTGTGGTTCTTTGCCTATAAAGATCATACAGTGATCTGCTTCCTGGGTTGGAGACTGGAGCTGTTTTTCCTTCTCCTGTAAGAGTGCCAAGCTCTTGTTTCATCTTGGCTCGCATTGATATTGCATACGCAGACCTTTTCCAGTGGCTCAAAAAGAGAACAACAATACGCTCCTTCCGCAAGCAGGTGGTCTCCATCACTTTATTTGCATCTTTGCCCGGTGCCTGCTGGCATATTATGGCACTGTCATTAATGTGATTTATGTCAGTGCTTTGAGTTGTCCCTATTTGCTGCTCCTTATGATTTGTTGATGTAGTCAGTTTTTGCTGCCTTGTGTCTGATGTGTTGTTTGAAAGCCCACAAAATGGGTAGATGTTTCCTATCTGACCCTCAAAGTTGGACCTCAGATTTTTCACAGAAACTCCTGATTGCTGGATCTCCATTTCCACCTTTTGCCTTCGTCCTTTGACTGAACTTTGCCTCTCTGGCTGGTATGTGAAGACTGATGCCAGATCCGTGTTTGGCATCTTACTGATCCCATCTTCGACGTTTGTTTCTGAGAGGTTGGTCAGGAGGTTTGACATGCTCTTTACTATATTTGAGATACGATTGTACCAAGCAGAAAGAGGCAGAGATTCCTCCATGTCTGGGAGCTGCTGGCACTGGGTGTTGACGGTGATATTAACGATGGGTGCAGGAAGGATGGCCCTGAGTTCCTCTGCCAGTCGGGCAAGCTCTAGTTCATAGGCCTGGCATCGTTTCTGAAGGGAGATAGTTTCAATCTGTCCCTCCAAGTAGAGCAGGTCATCTTCAGTAAGCAGTTCTCCAAAGGGGCCCAAAATGACATTGTGGACTTGGGAATACCTCCAGCCATCCACCTCAGTGTGTTGGTTGCTGTTGTCCTGTGTAAGATGAAACAATTATTATTTTAATGTTGTATGACACTGTACGTTATGCAAGGACTTTTATGTAGTAGGGGTTTGAGAAGTTTACTTTTCTGCTGAGGACATCTTCATCTTGCAGTCGAGCCTGAAGCTTGCGCACCATAACCTGCCTCTTCCATTCAGCAATGGGCTTCCCGTTCTCGTCATGAGTTGGGATCAGAGAATCAGTGTCAGCAAGATTTGCCTCCAATGTTGCAAGTGGTACAATTCCACTCTGTACTTTCTGTAAACGGATTCATACAAACTCATAGAGATTAACATTGCTATACCATCTCAGTTTCAAATATCCCCCCTCAAAATTGCAAGTTTCCTTATCTTGCAATTCAGACTTTTTCTTGTAATGTTGAGTTACATTTCTCGATTCTGTTTTCTTCGGAATAACATGTATAACATGTATAACATGAATAACATGTATAACATTAATAATTTGAGCACAATAAGACCAGAAAGATAATAATAAATGTCAATTGTGATTTCAGGTTGACTTTTTTAGAAGGGGTGGTTGATTGCGATTTTACTTTTTAAAAATTAGTTAGTCTGTAATGTTGCTGTTTGAGCATAAACAATATCTACAAAGTTGGAGCGCTGAAAGTTCAATGCAAGTGGAGATATCGACTTCTGGTAGCTTAATGCCTACAAAAACAGCCGTAGTGACTACAACGAGCTACTTCCCAGGTTTGTGACATCACAAACACTGATAAACCCCGCCCCCTTGGAACACGCAACAAAGGGGGCGAGGCCATGTTGTGCTGATTTAGAGAAGAGGAAGAGAAAACTAGGGGTGGATGTCAAAATCTATTCATATTTGATTAGCAATTCTGTCTTCAAATGATTCTAATCGATTCACAAGTTTCGAAATCATATGTTCTAAACCAGCGCTTCTTAATTCTGTTCCTCGTGTCACCCTGCTTTGCACATTCTGTGCACCTATCTCTCTCTCTCTCATTCAGATCCTCAGCTCAGTGAATACACTCATTTTCACATAGCTATGAGATGCTTTATACATAGACGCATGTGAGGTTGCCTTACTGTATTACAGTTTTAATCCGGATAAACCCGTGTATTAAGAGCTAACTTAAGCAGTAGCATTTACAAAACTTATCTAAAAGTATGAGACAACAACAAACAAAAAACTTACCTTAAGAGCCGTGCTTGCACAGGTTCTGCACGATAATCTTTACTAATATCCTCCACGTCTCAATCGGGCTTAAAATGATAAGCAATATAGACAACGCCAGTTTTTGCAATGTTTACAACCAGTGCACATGTTGCTGAGGTGAGGGACGGACGTTCAGATGAGTTTAGCCAATCACAACACACTGGACCAGCTAACAAAAACAGGAACTCATTGAAACGTTCAAATGAGAAGGGATGGAGCGGTGTGGAATTTTTTTTTTAACTAAGTATTAACATGTGTTAGACTGCACCACATAAACACAATCAAGCCTAGAGAAAAAACAGTCAACCACCCCTTTAATATTGAGGTTAGCACATACATTTATTGTTTGTCCAGTGAAGACTGCAGTGATTCCTGCTTGTTTCAGCGACCTCATTGACTTTTGGGATAAAACTGCATCCTCAAGGTGTTTTCCTCATGTTGAATGAAGTCACAACTATACACCAAAGACAAACAAAATGAGTTAACTTTAGACATACGGTTTCTTTGTAATATGGAAGTTGACCTTTTTGCCAGTTAGAAATCTGTATTGGTTACAGATAATATATATATATATATATATATATATATATGCTCTTGCCTAAGATGAACACATGCCGTGTCATGTACACGCACCTGTAGAAGCCACTTGCATATGCTGTATGGTTCCAGCTCCAGCTCTCTTATCTTGTGAGGCGGCCGGTAATGCGGATGTGTCATCTGGGAATGGTAGAAAGGAACGAGGCTGGGGAGGGACTTCATTCACCGGCTGCTGGGAACACCAAAACAGCCAAAGCGATAAAGAAAAAACATATCCTGCCATATTTGCTTAAAAACATTTTCTAACTAAAAATGATCACCTTGCTATTTTCCATCCTGCCACAATGTCCAAGTTCACAGGACAGGTCCTTAATGTCCTGGTAGGGGTCAGTTGTGCTAAACAATGTCCTTTCCTCCTCTATGAGAACAATATCTGGAGAGTGCTGGAGTAAAGCAATAAGTGAACACAAGGATTTCCTGAATTTAAACTCAATTGCCTTTTAGTGATTGGTGCAAAATACAGGTCTTGAAGCACAATGTACACCCTGAAGAGTCCCCAGTGAGGGGGAAAAGGCATGAGAAAAGTGTAACGGGAGCTCAAATGGTTTAGTATAGCAGGCCTCCCACTCAGTTAACAGAGAAAAACTGCCTATAGAGTTCAGTCACCTGATCGGATGGTTCAAATGACCCATACCTGCCATTGCAGTGATTGACTTCTCTTATGGCCACTTGTGAACTCTGTTTTATTTTTATTTTTTAAGTAATTAATACTTATTCAGCAAGTATGTATTAAATTGATCAAAAGAGTCATTTATATTGATACAAAAGAGTTCTGTTTTAAACAATGCTGCTCGTTTGAACCAAAGAATCCTGCAAAAAAAGTATCAGTTTCAACAAAAATATTAAGCAGCACAAACAGTTTTCAACACTGATAATATAGTTAAATCAACATGCAGTATTAAAATTATATTTGAAGGATCATGTGACACCAAAGACTGGAGTTATGGCTATTGAAAATTCAGCATAATTTACCATCAACTAAACTAAATCTAAACTAAATATAAACTTAAATATAAAGTAATAACACATTTTGTATTGCAAAGATTAAGCATGTATTCGTTAAGTGTAGAATTCAAGAGCAGCAATTACTTCAAATACTAACTTAGGCATCACACACTATAGATTATACATTAGCTATGTATAATCAAATATATGACATTTAGGGTATAATTTATTTATTTTAACAAAATGAAATTTCGTTTTCAGAGCTAAACATGATGAATTTGTCAGTCTGTGTGTTTCCATCCATTATCTCATTACTTACTCGCATTTTGAAATTATTTCAAAGATCATTTTCTAGGCAGGATTTTTTCTAATTATTTATATACATATTTAATTAATATATTTCGCATCATACAACAAACCCAAGCAATGTTACAGA
This sequence comes from Carassius auratus, assembly GCF_003368295.1. NCBI lineage: Eukaryota > Metazoa > Chordata > Actinopteri > Cypriniformes > Cyprinidae > Carassius > Carassius auratus. The sequence continues at coordinate 13,210,747 of NC_039244.1, read as the reverse complement.
TTTTTTTTTTTTCTTTCAGAAAAGTAAAACAACAATGGCATTTATGTTTTTATAAAGTAATCTGAAATAACTTACAGTCCACCCCTTTGCTGGTGAAGTCTTCACAAGTCTAACAGCTGAGTGTAATGAGAGCAGCTACAATCACATCAGTGCTCCAGCCATCCAGTGGCCAAACACTTGAGGATCAGCACACTACAGTGAGCTCTGACAGGAGGTCTTCATAGTAAAGTATGAATAATTAAAGGGTGGGATTAGGTGAACTGTTGCTCTTTACAGGTTTAAAGGCCTAATGTTTCTGAAATTCACTAAAGCACTTTTGTGTTTCTCATCATTTTTTATTGAACTAACTACAGTTTCCAAACACTATTTGCTGTTCTGAATCTCTTTTAATGTGGTTAGAGAATTACTTCAATTCCACAAAAATCAAAGAATGGGGCTTTATGGCGAATCGATACACATGCATGAACAGACAGTACTAATCTTTATTGAGGTGTCACATTATTATCCAACCATAACTGATTTGCCGTTACGCACATTTAAAGATGCTTCACTTAATACCTCTCTGTTACATGCACCTCAACCGACCGTGGAGCAGAGAGGTCAACACACATCAGTTACACAGACCATTAGATATGCAGGAATAGATCGGGCAACTCTATCTAACCATTAGATCACACCAATTCTATTAGTTTACAGGCAACAGCAGAAGACCCCACCGTGTACCACTCACCTCCACTACAAATAGGAAAAAGAGTTCACCAAAATTGGACAGTTGAAGACTGGAAAAATGTTGCCTGGTCTGATGAGTCTCGATTTCTGTTGAGACATTCAGATGGGAGTCAGAATTTGGCGTGAACAGAATGAGAATATGGATCCATCATGCCTTGTTCCCACTGTACAGGCTGGTGGTGGTGGTGTAATGGTGTGGGGGATGTTTTCTTGGCACACTATAGGCCCCTTAGTGCCAATTGGGCATCGTTTAAATGCCACAGCCAGCCTGAGCATTGTTTCTGACCATGTCCATCCCTTTATGACCACCATGTACCCATCCTCTGATGGCTACTTCCAGCAGGATAATGCACCATGTCACAAAACCCAAATCATTTCAAATTGGTTTCTTGAACATGACAATGAGTTCACTGAACTAAAATGCCCCCCACAGTCACCAGATCTCAACCCAATAGAGCATCTTTGGAAGATACTATCCTATCAATATGGGCCAACATTTCTAAAGAATGCTGTCAGCACCTTGTTGAATCAATGCCATGTAGAATTGAGGCAGTTCTGAAGGCGAAAGGGCGTCAAACACAGTATTAGTATGGTGTTCCTAATAATCCTTTAGATGAGTGTATTATTCTGTTTTAAATTGTTATGTAAATCCATTTATATGAAGGTAATTTTCTGAATTATGTATGTTGTTCTGTAATATTTTGTATTATATTGTCACTTTTAAAATTATGCCCAATTATGCATGGTTTCATTGGAAGTTATATGCTGTAGAGAGAAGTGTCATTTATAATTTCTTTCACAAAGCCAGATTTTCAGTGCCAGCATAATAAATTGTTCCTTTTCTATATTAGCATTACCCAGTCTATCTTGCATTATGTCTACCTTTTTCCTTAATTCCGTTTCTGCGGTAATAATTAAGCTGATCTTTTGTAATTATTCCCAGTGAACAATAATTATTGTCAAGAACTCCACTGTGCTGCTCACACCTTCCTCTGGGGAAACCAAACATACACTCAGACCAAAACAACTGATGCCACGACAGAGTAAACAAACAAAACTGGTGAGAGCATCACATCTCTCCTCTCTCTCGTTGGCTTTGTGATGGATTGACAGAGCATGAGCGACTCCAAACACAGGAGTAAAATGCCCTCTGACAAACCTGACTGCGTTTATGGGCCTCTGACACCAGAGATGGAGTATCGCATATCCTCTCACCCCTGGAGCTTTGGAGCCTCGTCTGAGAGGGGCGTGAGTGATAGCTGATAGGTCCTTCGTGCGCCAACCAAACAGTACAAGTGTCTTGCTAATTAGCTTGTATCCAACCATAACGTTTAATATGCCATCGTAGTTATGCTATCAAAAGAAAGGCTGATGCTTGCATAGTTTCCACTTCATTTATGAACCAATGACGTATCTATCTGATGCCCTTTTGCAATGAAGTGACAGTGGACGCGGAGCTGAAATATAAGTATTTAGCAAATTATGTATAGCGTATTGCTGTTTCACACACTATCAGACGTCTTGTGCATCACTGAATTCTCAGGGCTTGACTGACCTTTTGTCCATCTCACAAATGGTGGATGATATTATGGGGAAACATAAAATGATCCAATTGAGTCTACACCTTAAATATTCATTTTACAAATGCTCAAAAAGGACCAGGCATTTACAACTAAATCCTTAGATTTCATTCAGTTAGATATTTTCTCTGAAGTGACACACAACAACATTCTCCACGAGAATAAACAGAAACTTGTCAACACTTTTAACTCTCAGCAGATGTGAATCAAATTATAATCACATTATTAATGCCTTCATTATCAACGGTATCCATTTAGCCTTCTGAAAAGGATGTTCCTGTGAAGAAAATCCTGTCCCATATCTGATAAATAATGGGAAGGTTCTTTAGCGGGAATGACTCTGTTGGCTGCGATGTGTGATTTAATAAATGCACTTTAATATTTGTAACTTGTCCTCTGTTTTGTAGCATGACTCAGCCAATATGAGCTAATATTTCGTTAGCTCAAATATATTCATGCTAGAGAAGTGTTGGTGGCAGTAACAGTTTGCTATCACAAGGTGGAGTATTACCTAAATCCTCACCTTCAGCTGTTAATGCATGTAATATCCAGGGCTGTAAAGCACCTGATTGATATATTTAAGCATTATTATTAAATGTGGAAAACCTTTTACTTTCACTCAAGTGTGCAAAATTAACACAGTAACCATAATTCACCTCAGGTTCAATTTCTCTGTACTTTTTTCTTTTTCTTTTTTCAATTTCATATATACACATACTACAGTTTGTTTGAGGGTGAGGGTTTTTTTTTTATTTGTTTTTGAAAAATGTCTCTTATGCTATAATTTTAATAAACTTTTTCTATGTTAAAATATTTTATCCCTGTGATGGGAAAGCTGAATTTTCAGCAGCCATTATTCCAGTCTTCAGTGATCCTTCTGAAATCATTTTTATTTGCTGATTTGTTGCAAAACCATTTCTTTGATGAGTAGAAAGTTCAAAATATTTGTTCATTTAAGAGAATAGAATTCTTTTGGAATATTGTAAATGTCTTTATTGTCACTTAGATTAATTTAATGCATCCTTGCTGTATAAATTATATAAAATAATTTCTTTAAAAAGAATTTTAATAAAAGTAAACATTTTACTGACACCCAAAGCAGTTAAACATTAGTGTGTATATGGAAGAAATATTTCTAAAAAGATTTTTTATGATAACTAATCTAAATAACCCAAAATAAAAACGTCTGATTTAATTCTAAATGAGCTTGCAGTCAAATAAACTGTGCTGAAGAAAGTACTCATTATCTTACGTGAGCATCAGCATCATGGAGGAAGTTGGCACAGTCATGATAGCCATTGTATTCTGCCAGATCCACTGCAGTAAACCCATCAGAATCTCTCTCCAGTGGACTGATGTGATTATTCAGCAGCACTTCGCAGCACTGAGGGAACGAGAGATTAGAGCTGTCAATCAAAACCTCCGGGAAACCATTTTGAACTTCTTAAACTGTAAAACCGTCTCAGCGTTCATGGAAAGGATTTGTGATTGGAACTAAAGGAACGGTGACAGACACCTCCAGTTCTCCATTCTCCGCTGCATCATGTAGGGGGGTCCCACCCCAGAGGTCTTTCAGGACCTTTGCTCCATCAGTAAAAGACGCTTCACAATGCGATGGTGGCCCTCGCTAGCAGCGAAATGCAGTGCTGTGGCTCCATCCCTTATCCTGACAGGACAGATCCAGATCTGTGAAGGAGGCCTGAAGTATCATATCAGAGACAGAATTAGAGTAAGTTATTTAATAAAACTGAAGCAGTGTGACTGAAGTAGATAACTCACCAACCAGACCACCAGGGCATAGTGTCCCATGTGGGCAGCTGCATGCAACACACTCATGCCATCTTTGGCCTGTACATGGACGTTTGCACCGCAGTCCTTCACCAGGTATTCAACCACATGCAGATGCCCCTCCTGACAGGCCAGATACAGTGGAGTGGCCCAGTTCCTGTCTGGCAGTCCACACACCTGTACCAATAATACATTTGAGACTTTGCATGTAACATAACATAATCTCGTTTTAAGTCTAAATTAATTAACAAGCCACTTTATGCTTACAGATCTTTTCAGTGAAGTGTCGAGTATATTCACATGCAACTAATTTTAATTTCCAATTCTGAAAGTGCTATTTATTTGATCCCTAAACTTTACAACCAAGTTCATGTATATGCATTAAACGTATTCCAAACTAAAACTTCAGTGTGTGCATAGTGCACAGTTAGTTTGCCATATTCAGAACTGAAGAAAGCCACTAGTTATGTCACAGAGTTAACCATGAGTATATGTGTCAGTCATTATTCTTCACTAAAAATAAACTTTACACATATGTCAGAATGGCTATTTTAGGTAATACTGAGTCCCCTCCACTGACCAGTTTGTAAGATGACAATACAATTTTTAAAGTTGTAGAAACACATTGGTAAAGTTGTGTTTTCCACTAGACGCTGGAGCATGCAAATTTTCAACTGGCACCGCAAAGTTATAATATATCACATATATATCAATATGTCACACTCTGTAGCATCTTGTTTTAAAAAAATATGTATATAACATCCAAAATGTCAAATATGTACAATCTACTGCACTTTACTGGAATTTTACAGATTTAAAGTTAAACTTCTTTTAAATCAGCTAAGAAGTCATGCTGATTTTCTGTTGGTCACATGTCTCCACGTGATGTGAATTCACAGGTCAAATTTTCACCAAACTTGCTCTTTGGAACACAGCAAGTAAAAGTATGTAATGTAACGAAGTTGTTGTAGTGTGACCGCCCTTGAGATGTAAGATATATACATA
>NC_039244.1:13160657-13205545 GCF_003368295.1 Carassius auratus | reverse complement strand
TCATGTGACACTGAAGGCTGGAGTAATGATGCTGCTATGCCATCACAGAAATAAATATAGTTTTAAAATATATTCAAAATAGAAAACAATTTTGAACCATTTTTATTTTATTTATTTTTTTAAATGCAGCCTTTGTGAGCAAAAGTTTTTTTCAAAAAACAATCTTAATAGTTCCAAACTTTTTATTTTTCCCAAATAACTAACCTTGGGTATGCTTTTTCGCTGATTTACAATAATCCAAATTCATTCAACAGGGTAATGAACAAATTCATGCGCGTATGCACTTGTTGTGAACTAGGCAGACATTTTCAATTAAAGAAGTTCTCTTTTGCACATAAATAAGAATAATCCAGATAATTATTACTGAATGAGACCCAGTGTTCCTTAAATCATCCTACATTTTAGACCCTATTCACCTGTGTATATTCCGGTTTGCTCAACTGAACTCACCTGCTTATCAACAGGTGTGAGTTCTTCTTATGAAAGAGTATTTTGTAAGTCACTTGGGGGAGGAAATTGCTGCTTTGAGTCAACTGTGTTTTGTCATGTTGCACTGTCCTGCCAGACCCGCCTGCGCCCCTTTTGCACAGATGGGACGCTCCGAGCAGTCAGAGTTTAAATAGAGATGAAGTACAGGTGAGGCACAGAGAATCCACACACACTTTGTTTGAGGAAACAATCTGATCTTCCCTCAAATGATGCTTTAGATGCTAATCCTCCTCCTCTAACCGGACTCCGTGTTTCCCTGTACGACTCAGTCCATTCCTAGCTGTATGACCCAGTACACTCCCATCTGATCCTAAACACATATGTCCGGCTGCTTCACTAACCTGTAATAAAACATTAGAGAGTGTGCTTTCAGGGCCAGGTTCCTTTACGTTTTCCCTTTCCCATTAGCATTTTCTATCGAAAATCATGTGATCATTTCTGGCAAGAGATGGTGCTGTATTATCATAATTGACCATGTGTGGAGAAGTGACAGCTCTTACTAATTCCAACATCTTAGTGCCCATATTCATCCATCTAATCAGGGTTCATTGCCTTCATTTATGTGAATAATATATTGCTCTTGTATATATGGGCCGATGTCAGTGATTACTGGGGTTCTTTTTCCAGCTCAGTCTGATACTTTTTACTGGTGAAGGTTTTTCTGTCTGTCTACAAACATTCTCAATTAATGTTTAACCATGAATATAATAGTCTTTATTAGTTCGTTTTCCCATGAATTAAATCTGTCAGGTCAGTCCTTCAACTGCCGCATCCTGTGGGAGCACACAAGAGGTCGGTACAGTTGCCTACAGTGCGGACACTGCACCCCAGACCGGGGGGAGATGACCGCTCACATTGAGGCCCAGCACAAGAACCCAGGGGGCAAAGTGAACAGTGATCATGGTATGACTTCTGTACTTTATTGTTTATTTCTAAACATTTTAATGAATGAAATGCATACAGTGTTTTAAAAACTCTTTAGATTTGCTAAGTCTTGTCATGTAGTGCATTCCAGCCTTTAGCCTTTGAAAGCAATGACACAATATAGGGATGCGATCTCACTAGACTGAACCTTCTGTGTATTTTACAGATACAGAGATGGGCAAGCGCATCTTTACTGGCTAGACTTCACTGCACTCTGAGAACTCTACTTATACACAGCTCTAACATCGAATGAGATGCTAAACCTGCTGAATCACAAATAACTTTTGTAGTAGCATTTTATACAGAGGGAGAAACTCAATGTTTTCATTTCACAGACAGTGTGGACTTCAAAGCATCTGTGGTCTGGATCTGTCCATATCACTATTCAAAACACATGAAGTGCATTTATGAGTCATGTAGACAAAAAAAAAGTTCTTGTTAGGTTTCAAGTAATTTGGAATGGCATATAAACAAACTCAGTAATTTTATGTCACCTACGTTTTTATTTTACCATTTTAGAGTAGACAGTATCTTCAATAGAGAACAGTATCCATGTTATAAAACGTAATGTGTTCGAATCAACATGTTCAATCTATTTCAGTTTATTCAAGAGTGAACTTTTTTTTGTGTGACTAGTTGTTTTCTGTAGTGTTTAGTACTTGCAAATAAAAATCTGTCAGATAAACTAGTTTAAATTGTGAAGTGAGTTCATCTGTTTTACTTTGAAATCGTACATGATTATCTGTGGAGGAATGTGTTTCTTTTATTAAATAGTCTATACAATGGTTATAAGCTTGAAATGATTATTCTGAAATACATTCTGCTTTTATTTTAAAAACTGTCAGTGTCGCGGCCATTTGTTCAAACTGCTCCGTTTCTCCCTTCACACTCCATCAGATGTAACAGCGAGGATGCAGATTCAATCTACTTCAACGCTTTTGTAAATAGATCAAACAACCGGAAGATAGGCAACAATGGAGAACATGGTAATAAGACTTTACTGACTCTGACAGACGTACAGTACTGAGAAATATGCATGGTGCTTTATCATTAAAACATTTATACTGAAAGACGCGATGCCAACGTTTCTGTGAAGATGGTTAGAATGCTAACTTAGCCAGCTAGTCTTTTTTACGAGACTAAAAGCAGGAAACCCGCGGAATTACATCCGTTTTTAATGAACATTTTTGTCGTGACGAATATATGCTTATAGAAACCAATATTTCCTTTTATAATCCTCAGCGTTTGGCTCATAGTACTGAATGACTCTTGAGTTCCTGCACTCACTAGCTGTCCAGCTAGCCTGGACCTGTCTCAAAACCTAGTGAACTGCCTACATAGACAGCACTTGGGCTCCTCAGGAGCGCGCGAACGTTCGAACGCTTCCACGGTTAAACACGCTGTCTAGGTAGGGTGCTCATTAGGGTTTGAGACAGTCAGCAGGAGAAAATTCTTCCATTCCAGAGTTGGATGGATTAGTAATGTTGGCCTGTATGTGAAAATCAAAGCATAGATTCTAAATATCATGACATTCAATCTGCTGTGTGCATCTGTAAACGATTAAAGAAAAGCCAAACAGCTCTTATTTGACATAGAAGCGTGAAAGGAAGTTCTGCAATGTCTTTGATTAATGAAACAATATCTTACCAATTTTAATAGAAATAAATACCTCAGAGGTCTGGTCAGAATATAATTAGTGCTGATTCAGTAACATTTTTCCTTCTCTATGCCATATTCCAGAGCTCTTACTCACTTGATTTTGCTAATCAAGTGTTATACACTGTAGACTGATCATTTCAGTCCAATTTAAATAGCAAATTTTACATTATAATGACATAATTGTTTGATTTCAAAAATAGAAATAAAGTATATATGTTACACACATTAATATACTATGGGATGCTAATTTACCTGCAGTGTTCAAACTTAAAAAACCACTACACTTTCACTTTGTCTATCTATCTGTCCGTTCTTCCATCCATCTCTCTCTCTCTCTCTCTCTCTGTCTGATAGACTGCGTAGCTTTAAAACATTGAAACGTCAATCTTTTAAACCCACTGGCCAGGCTTTCTCAAGCCAACTTAAAGTATGAATTGACTAACTTTTTTTTTATTTTATTTTTTTTTATCTAGCTATTTTGACATGAACATGTTTTCTTGTATAGTTTTTTGTATTGTGCAGTCATTGTAAAATTGCTTTGGCTACAGATAGGATACAAATAAAACAAATTTATTAACCACTGAGCTAACGCACACAAGCCTTTCAGTCATTTTGTCTCCATACCAAGAAAAGCTGTAAACCGTAAACCATCGCACACATGTAGACTGTCAGAGAGCTGTGAATTTCCTTCTCTAGCTGTCAGAGAGCAAAAGCTGGTTGATTTCTCACAGATGTAAGCTGTCAGTGTAACACTGGTGTTGAGAAGTTGGCCGAGAGCTTCTTTTAGTCTCACTCTGAGTTAAACGTGTCACTCACAGATGAAGTATCTGAATCGTTTTTTTTTTCTTTTTCCATTTCAACAGTACTACAGTTGTAGGACTCATATTCAGAATAGAGAAGAGTGACAGCTGACTGCTGCTTTCCTCTTGTTTCAGTGCACTGTGCAGGTGAAACTAGAGCTGGGACACAGAGCCCAGTTAAGGAAGAAAGTCACTACCGAGGGCTTCACGCATGACTGGATGGTGTTTGTTCGGGGCCCAGAGGCGTGTGACATCCAGCACTTTGTGGAGAGAGTTGTCTTCCACCTTCACGACAGCTTCCCAAAACCCAAGAGAGGCAGGTTTTAATTTGAGTCAAATTTGTAACACTGTGACTTAATCGAGTACCCACAGCCATGTAGGTTTAAGTCCCTTTCAATCAGAATTAAAGAAACCATTTGTGTGGAAGCCCATTTTCTTCTGTTATCATGTTTAATCTGTCTTTTTAGCTCATGCTGTTGCCCAAGCTATTTACTTCATGTAGTTCCACCTTATGACTAGATATCCGTCTCTATTATAGTGATTCAGATCTAATTTTAAGCTTTCTGTTTATGAGTTGCATATGAAATTTCCATCTATTTGGATTAAAGAGTTTAAGTCATGCAATGACGCAAAAGCACACCTTTGTTAGAAAGAGAACTTAAAGAAGACATAACTGCTTAGAATTAGCATAAATCTGTTCTTTGTGAAAACAATTACATTTATTCAGTTAAAAGTATTAATGTGGTTAAATATGGCTAGCTGTGGAACAAGCAATCTTCAGCTAAAATGTATGAGACCGAAACTAATTGGATTTATTTATGGTAAGTATGTAAATATGTGTTTTAAAAGCATTCAGTTTATTAGTAACAAAAGTCTTACCTCTTTCATTTTTATAAGACAAAAATGTCTCACAAATTCTGTTATTATTCATCATTTAAAATAAAAGACTAACTGTTTAATAATTAAGATAATTATTAATGCAACCTGAGTGGTTTCTGTCCCTCTATTGAAAGACCAGGTAACCAAAACTTAAAAGATCAAAAAAAGGTTATAAAGGCATCATGAATGAAAAGGAGTCATTTAATTCAAATCTTGTAAAGAGATATAATTATTTTAGATGATGAACAGAAGTCATTTAGGCTTTTATTTGCATCTAGACAATAGTGAACTATCCCTTCAATTCCTTAAAAAAGCTGGACAAATATTGTCTAAGTGTTGTGATTTCGCTCATTTTTGCCATGTGTTGTATTTGAAGGTGTGTTATTTTATGCTGTTACTTTCTCCTGTCCCAGTTAAATGTGCAAAGAGTGCAAGATGTTTAAACAACACTGTTTTCAGTGGTGCTTTCAAAATATCTCCCTGTTTGTTTGAGTGGTCTGATATGTCAACCTCTGGCTAAACCAATGATGTGGTTTGGGGGCGGGGCTACCAGATTAAAGGAATGTTGTGAAAACCTGTTCAGAAAAAAAGTATTTTTGTCATTTCATTGTGTCAGTAGTGGCAAAGAAATAGTACACTTTACCGTATTGTAGTATTTACATATAAATAGTTCATTCTAGAGTCATATTTCGGTTTCAGTACAGATATTAATATATGTGTAGATGTGAACATCTAACTATGCATTTTCACTTTGATTTCTTTATTTCACAGTTTGTAAAGAACCCCCATATAAAGTGGAAGAGTCAGGCTATGCTGGTTTTCTCATGCCTATAGAGGTCTATTTCAAAAACAAGGTGAGCACATCCCATATCTACAGCAGTACCTGTATTTCTTTATCTTTGACATGAATAACTGTTGTTTCAAGCAAAATGTAAGAAAAGTTAAGCACAGTGTTGCTCTCAGTCTTTATAGATGTGTGAGGGTGTGTTCTTTTTAAGCAGTCCGTTGCCACAGCATTGGAAAAGTGTTGTGATGAAGAGTTTAACAGTTCAGTAAAGGTAAAGGTCACAACTAGGTGAACTAGTTAGGGACTGGGAGCTAATAGATTTTACAGAGGTGTGCTAAAAGAAAACTGACATGCAGCTACTGAAGTACTGAGAACTTGGAGGGGGTGTAAATGGTAAGAAATGGTACTTTTCAAAATGAACTTTTCCAGAATCTGTAGTGGAATATTTATGGGGTTTTTCCATGTTCTCTCGTTTCCTGTAATGTAATCAACCAAAGAGCGTACTTTGTTCTGACTTTACTGTAAATGTTACACATACTGCTAGAATGAGGTTCGGGTTTGATACTGATGTTCTTTAAATTTATATTTCTTTAATCTATAAAGCCTGAGCATGCTTGTCTCTCCGATCACAGGAGGAGCCTAAAAAGGTGTGCTTTAATTATGACCTTTTCTTGAACCTGGAGGGCAACCCTCCTGTCAACCACCTGCGCTGTGAGAAGCTCACCTTTAACAACCCCACACACGAGTTTCGACGCAAGCTAGTCAAGGCCGGTGGGGTGAGTGGGACTGTTCGTCTTTGTATTTTCTGTACCTCTACATTCAGCCCTTTTCAATGGATTCTCTCTCTTCCTGTTCGGATGTTGTTCTTGTCCCAGGCTGTAGTTATTCCTGAGGGAGCGGAGATGATGCCAAGGCCGAGTCCAGATTACCCAATGCTCCCTACCATTCCACTCTCAGCCTTCTCAGACCCCAAGAAGATCAAGTCCTCTCATATGATAAAGGTTAGTAATAAAGTCATTCTTTAGTCAGTGAGTTATTTAAATGACTTTCAAAATATTTTTAAAGTGTTTAAGATATTCAGTATCCTATGTGGTTTTGCTTATAGGGGAAGAAATGTACATTATATCACCATTCTTTCCGTAGTTAGATTTTTTTAGTCCCGTTCTGTTTTCAGTATGATTCTATCCCACTCTGGTGTCACAGGCTCACTACCGCAGTAGTATTCTGGGTTGCTTTTTGAACATGTATTCAAAGATCGGTCATTTTAAAACTTTTATTGTAGGAGTCGAGTAAAGATGGAGGAAGTGGGAACAGCAAAGGCCTCAAAGTCCATAAGGCAACCAAAGAACACCGAGAGCGCACACGAAAGGATTCAGAGAGCAAGGCCACGTCCAGAGAGGGCGACCGGGGAGAGTAGCAAGTCTTCACGAGACCAATCGTCATCCTCTTTTACAAAGAAAGCCCCAGACGGCAGAGGAAAAGATGACAGTAAAACAGTGCCTAAAGCAGCCTTCAAAGAGCCCAAACTCACAGTCAGAGAGTCCAAGATGGATGGCATGTCTCCAAAAGGTGGAGGAGCAGTGACGGGCGGAGGGGGACCGCTGGACGCTCGTCTCCCAAGCAAGCGGCCCTCGACTGCCACAGAGTCTCCAAAGCTGAGTACCAAGAAACAGAAGAGGATAGGCTCCGAGGGCATGAAGGGGCCTGTGAGCGGAGCCTACAGCAGCAGCTCTCCCCGCATTACCTCAACAACACCCTCCTCGTACCCTGAGAAGAAAACCCCTAAAGATAAAGGCCACTGGGCAAAGATGAAACCAGAGGTGCAGGAAGTGAAAAGGCGGCCAGACTCTGACGAATCCAACTCTGAAGATGAAGCCTCGTCCAAATCAGAGGTATGTTTTGGTCTTTCGCTCAGCAGAAGATGGATTTGAATGGATTCGAATGTAATGAAGCTGAAGGATGTTGTTTATTTAGCAGTCGGCTCCATCCAGTCCGTCTAGTTCCAGCTCCAGCTCTGATTCTGACTTTGAGCCGTCGCAGAAGCAAGGCCAAGGTACTGAGTTTAATCACGAATCGTATGATCAGTAGTGTGTCCCCTCATTCAGTTTGGCTGAACGCGATGATTGTGTCCAGGGACGCTTCGTTCTATGGTGGAGGATATGCGCTCTGAAGTCTCTGATGATGACAGCAGCTCTGAGGTTGAGACGCCCATGAAGGCAACTCCACCCAACCAGGACTCTCGGTCTGTGCCAAGGACTTTGATCTAATTTGGTCCTGTTCGAATTTCTTGAAAAGGAAACATGAAAATCAAAACAAATTTCTGTACATTAATATTACACACTTTCATTTTCTTGTTTTCAGTTTAAGCATGGACAGTGAAAGTGATGGCAATGAGGAGTCCCGTCCCCCCAGCCAGGAAGCCCCCTCACCTCTACCCAAACTCAGCTCAGCAAACCTAAAGGTAAGACTGGTATTGCATTGCAATGAAACTTTGGACTGGTTTATACACCACATAATTGGTGCAGGATTCATTTTGGAAACAATTTTCACTTGGAAATTTCATTTTAAATAAGAAAGACTGGAATAGTATTTTTGTGTAAAACTTGTTTTATTTAAAACTTAGAGAAATCATTATTTAACAGTGGATCAGGTTTATATTTGGATTTTGTTTTAAATGTCAATATCCTTTTTCAGATGTTAGGAAAAAAGAGCCCAGATTCTTGCACCCGTGAGAAGGTGCTCAAGAGGGGATACGACAAGGTAGGAAGGGTAAATAACTGATTTATACTCATCAGTGGCTGAAATACAGATTTTTATTACACATAAAACTACAGTGGAGGTTTATGATGATTGATCTGATTACAGGCTTATACAGAGGAGCTTGTGGACCTTCATCGCAGACTGATGGCTTTGAGAGAGAGGAACATTTTACAGCAGGTAAAAATAACTTTTTTCTTCATTTGGGTGTATTTTAAGTAATTCTTGTGTCAGGGAAATATGTTTCTGTAATTACCACAAAAATATTACACCTTTTAATATATTTGTAAAAATATAAAAAATAAATAAAAAATACAATCCCAAACCTGAAAAATTCCATTATTATCATGCATTATCATTTTGCCATTATAGATGAATATATGCATTATCAGATCTTTTTTAAGGAATTAAAAGTATTAACATACATTACTGTTCAAAGGGTGTTTTTTTTTTTTTTTTTTTTAAGAATCATCTTATGTTCACCATGGCTGCATTTATGTGATGAGACATGCAGCAAAAACAGAAATCTCGTGAAATTTTATTACTATTCTATATATCTGTTGTCTATTTTAATATATTTTAACCTGTCATTTATTCTTTTCAGTATCCCATGATCCTTCAGAAATCATTGTGATATTTTTGTGTAAACCGTGAAAATTTGTTTTTCAGGAAAGTTTAAAATGGCAGCCTTCATTTGAAATAGAAATGTTTTGAAGCAAAGTAAATGTCTTGACTTTCATTCTTAAGAATTGCAGGTAGTTTCTCTCACTGTAGAACATCTGATATGCGTGGTTCAGCTTTCAGGAGGGATGTTGGCTTCTTTTTGGTTGACATGCATTTGTGTGTTGTTGTTTTTTTTAAGATTGTGAACCTCATAGAGAAGACTGGCCATTTCAACATCACCAATACAACCTTTGACTTTGACCTGTTCTCCTTGGATGAGTCAACTGTACGCAAACTCCAGAGCTACCTGGAAGCCACCTCCACATGACACAAGGAAGCTGCTCGGCCATGAGAGAGGCCTCCAAACTGACTGGGGGCAGAGGGAAAGGTATTGAAAGTAGAATACAAATGCACAGGAACAAACAAAAACAAAACGAGCAATCAAAAAAAAAACAACTTTATACTGTATCGAAATAAGCAAACAAAAGGACCAGGGGCTTAAAGGGGCGGTATTCAGGGTTTATCTAATAACAGCACTGCACATTGCACTAAGAAACAAACTGTTGGCACAATACTGTCCAAAATGGACAGGATCTCGCATAGGAACCGTGGAAGAAATACCGAATTACAAGAAGGTACATTTCAAGATTGGTTTTGCACCAAAGCTGTAACACTGGTGGAAAGGATCCTTCACTCGGGCCTTTATGCAGGGGCGATGACTGAAAACTGTGTCCCCTCTATACCCTGTCACTCTTCTGCTCCACGTACATCAACCACTCAGCACAGCTTGGTGGCGTGGAACGAGCCCAACTAGATCAATCCTTATCAGCATACTGTTTGTGTCTGCATAGCTTTGTAGCCCCATGTGTTGAATAAAGTAATACTCTCAAGCTTTGGTGATAGACGCTCCCTCGGATCAACTAAAGGGGAAAAGCTATCTGCCTTTGTAGTGCCTTTTTAAAATATCATGTGTTTAATTATAATTGTTTGTGAGTCTCTCATTGGTCTTTGGATGATCAAGATTATCTGTCAACATTATTATGCCTGAAATTGACATTCCAGGCCCTTTAAACACAGTTTAATACCTGTCCGTAGAGAACACGTTACGAGAGAACCGTTCTGCATGTGTGATCTGGGAAGGTCTTGTGCATTATTCTATGTTTTTTGATGGTCAGCAACATGAAGTCAATTTGTTACGCATTTAAAGTTCTTTTTGTAGTTTATTTAAGTAACTGTGCACTTTTTCTGGTCACTTCAGTGCTTTGTAATTATCTGATAACTATATTTATGTTTTCTTTTTTCTTTTTCTTTTTTACATAATATTGACTTGCAAAAATGTACAGATTTTTGTCAATGTTTTTAAATGCATCTATTGAAGTCATATTGATTATTCGATCACTTGAGAGAATATGCACACAGATTGAAGGGGGGACTTTTTTTTGTCTGTATTCCAATGGTGCAATTGGAAAAAGAGTCTTCTGTTCACCTGAAGTATTATACAAGTGAAAATGTATTTGTGTCAGATACGTATTGTCTGATGACATTGCTTTTTTAAAAGCATACCTGCTTGACATGTTATTCTTCATTGTCGATTGCCAGTTACCCTTTTGATTCTGAATAATGTATGGTTCTAAAGTAAACAATGTTTTCAGTGAAACGTTTGTGGCAGATGTATGTTACATCATGGGAAAATTGCAGTGATCTGTTTTTCAATGATTAACACTTGAATAATCACTTGCAGGAATATGCATACAACCCTGTACATTTATCAGCTATCCTCAGGACTGTTGCAAATACAGAAGATGCTCATAATAAATCCACATATTACAAAACATTATAACTTGAGGTGCAATCTGGAAACTTCTAGTAGGTCTTGTCACTGTGTTTGCTTCTCTACCATAAAAGTAGCATATCCATATCAAGGGGAATGTGATCTTTTACAGTATTTATGCGAACATCTAACAATATGTATTATAAAGGCCACCATGCACTGAAGGCTTAAATTGAGGAACCATTAAATCTTGTTCTCCATTTAGAATTTTTTATCAGTATGTGTGTTTATAAATTTACTTTTCATATGACTTTATATGACATGGCTACAATTACTTGCCTTTCAGGATGAAAGCTCTCAAGCTCATTATTTAAATCAACATTTTAAACATGACTGACAAATTTTCCAGCCTGTTATAAACATATAATAGTCTAGTAGATTTGAATAGTATGGACTTGTGTAGAATTATTGGAATGACCTAAATACACACCAATAACATCTAAAACGATGACAGAATGTGGAGGAGTGTATCGTGAAAACATTTAGGGTCGTTATAAGTAGTGTGAAGTGATATATACAGAAGGCCATGTGTACATTATTCTTCTCAGGAATACGTCAGCGACCTTATCATGTTCATGGACTCGACAAGTGGAATCCGGAGTAGATGACTTTTATTTTGAAAATCGAGACAGGAAGTGACTTACTGCAGCTAGATTCCCTTAGATGCCAATGTTCGGTTTGCCGGGATACGAAACGGATGGAGAGGACAGGCGTCGTGTTTACGGTAAATCTGCGATTTTGCATTTGTGTAAACAACGACGCTTCTAGAATAACGGTTTCGTCCCATTTACCTTCCTACAGTTTCAGAATTTCCACCGTTAATGAGTATCTGAGGGAAATGATATTTTCTCGTTGAAATGACTCGTAAGATCTTTGGGCTACTAGCAGCTGCGACTGTTTTGATTCTAAAACTCATTATTTTATCATATAAAAGAAAGGTTTATGAGTTACGTTATTTACTGTTCTGTATTTGAAATTGGACTACATGTTTAACATCTAACGTTACATAATGAACGTTAAACTCACGAGCCCACCCAAGAACAAAAGCTGCTCAATTTGGTGTCCTGACAGTCGTCAATGTTACAATCAGAAGCGTTCAGAAATAATACAGCCAGTTTACTTTGCTATTAGGTGGTGTTCATTTCGTATTTGTCGTTAGATGGAAGGTTATTTTACCCTAGTAAACGTATTTAATTAAGACGACACTGTTGTGAGAAGGAAATTGCTAGTTATTTTTGTGAATATACCTTCACTTCGGGTTATTTTGTGGTTTGTTTAACATACTGGATGAAAGGGAACTGTCTGAACACAAGATACTGACTGGTTTGGTTCAGCATATGGTTTTGTACAACATGTCTCTAATGTGAGCATCTCAGATATCTAGTAATAACCTAACCTGGTGCAACATTAGTCTTTTGTTTAAATTAAACACATTCATTCTCTATTTCACACTGCATTTTGTCCTTTTTACCTTCTGATTTTTCAGGAAGAACGTGAGAGGTCGTGAAGATGAGTTCTCAGCAGTATCCACATCCAGGACTCCCATCTGGCCTGGGACAAGGGCAAACACCAGGCAGCAACACTACAGGACTTCCAGGAAGTCAGAAGAACACAGGTTTAAGACACATTGACTAATACAGACTAATATAAAGAACTAGACTGTAATGTTAGTGAATGCTTAATAGATCATTAGTAAATTCAGAAGCCACAAAGAAAATGAAGGGGGCTCAATCATCATTGAATAACATGTTTTAATACACTTTTTAGAAGAGCATCACAACATCACAATAATCTAGACTATATTTCATGTAGCAGTGTTATCAGTCTTTTCATACTTGGAGGCAAAACCTTTTAACACTTAATGTCCTTGGTTCATCACAGTATTGCAGATGTTAGGATATTAAAAGGATACAATCTAAGATCATCCAAAATGGTAGTCTGTAAAAAAAGTTTAGAAGAAATTCCAAACAAATCAGAAACTTTGACCAGTTGAGATGCCCTCAAAAATTAAGTTGATACAACAACTCTTTGGGCAAAACAAACAATACAACATGAGGTTTAGCAAGCAAAGTGCTTTTTCCTCTATAAAACCTCTGATAATGATTAGGGGTTTGCACATTCTGTCTGTAATTATTATTATTATTATTATTATTAGAAAATTTGAAAACTCAATTAAAATTTTACTACGTGTTGCTTTGCTGGCCATAAATGCTGGGAATCCATGATCAGCCCTAAGCCCTCAAACTAAAAGTCAGTTATTACTAAAAGCACTGGGTGGCGCTGTGGATTGTGTTATCAACTTGATTGTATCTGATCATAGAATGTTGCAAAGTTTGGATTTACTCCAAATGATCTTACTTAAAGATCTTACAAAGTAGAATCACTTTTGATCAAATGAATCAGTGAAACGGAGCTATCATATATCACCACCACAATGAGAAATCACATGAAATCCAGTCATGTGACTGAGGAAAGACAGCTGTCCATCACTGCATTCATGACTCCATGTAAGCGCAGCTGTACTCTGAGTGAGCCGAGAAGAGAGCTTATCTGATAGCAAAATGATCTCGAGACATGCTTTCTGTAAGATTTCTGGATGGAGAGTGGCTTAGGAACAGAAAACACGAAGCAACGAAAGAAACTTTGCTTAGCACACCATTATCTTAGTGTGTTGTGAGACAATATAAACACAATAAACATTGCCCAACTCGAGTGTATGTACGTTCTGTACTGGTCTGCTTTATTTTAGGGATATAACGATTACCAATTCAACGATAAATCATGGTAAAATTCCCCATGGTTAGTATTACCGTTTCATCTTTTTATTATCATTAAAACCGTATTAGATTACCACGATTTGAGCAACTGGCGATAAATGAATACTGTCCAGCATAAAGCACCGTTTTCAGTAAAAGTCTCATGTGCACACAGCAGAGTAGTTTAGTTTTGAGTCAAAACAGGGCGGAAAAGCTGGGAGGTTGTAAAAGAGTGAATGAATAGATTAATTATATGAATGTACCTCTGAAGGTTTCGACTGTCTTCAGAAATGATTTCATGCCATTTTGTTTTCATCTTTGCTACATGTAATAGCTTACCTAAAGCAGCGGTTCTCAATTACAGTCCTCAACAACCCTTTGGAAATGTTATGCTCATTCAGATGATTTTAAACAAACAGTCTTGAATTTATCTTCCAGATATATTTATATGTTATTAAACTGTTTACACCATCAACTGACATGATGTGGTTCCTTTAAGGAGGACATGAAGACTCAAATCATGCTCCACGTGAGCTGATGTCCAGCGGATCCACAGCGTTCAGAGATGACAAGCAGGAGACGGTAGTGGTGCGACCCTACCCCCAACCCCAGACTCAGCCCCCGCCCCACGGAACAGCTCAGTCTCTGCTCCCTCCTCTCCCTCAGCACCTTCCCATCCAGCCAGGCGCACCTGTCTCTGTGTCAGCAGCACCATCCCACCTCCCTCAGGGTCTTTCCCTAGCTTTCACTGAGGGTCCTCTGAAGGTATACCAGAATTTTTAAAGTACCGTCAGTTTATAAACCTGATCCCCCTTGTAGACTCCCTGAAAAGTCAAAAGTAAGCAAATGTAAAAAGGATTGTCCATGTTTGCCTACATCTCTCTTCTCTTCACTCCAGTCTGCTCTGAAGACACCCATGACAAGCCGTGTAATAGCTCCAGCACCGGTGTCAACACCAGGCCACCTCACTCTCCCCCCCAAGGTGTCTGGTCATATCACCGCTACCATGGAGTCTACACAGGCCTCTGGTATTCCTGTCGCAACCATCAGTGGTCAGCAGGTTAGTAAAACTTTTAAAGAGCCAGTAAGATGAAAATTCTAAGCTTCCTATCACTGTTTATAAGTCCTGTACATTAGGTTTAAATCCATCCAAGGTTAAAAAACATTGTCATTTTGTCAAAATATCATTTTAAAATTACCTCAATTCTCAGAGATCCCCAAACGGTTTGCGCGAAGCTGTTCAAAAGATTCAGTTTCCTTAAACCCCACCTTTCGGTAGCATACTGTGTTCTGATTGGTCAACTAACATAGTCAGGTTTGATTGGTTGTTCCGCACACACCTCCACGGTAAACTATACGTTAGCATCTGTTTGGGGTGAATTATGTCTTATTCCTCTCATCGCGAAGCAAACAGTAAAATAAAAAACTTGAACAGTCTCGCTGCTTTTTCTTCTGTGTGGGCGTATTCAAGTCGCGCGCTTCAGTTTGAATCTGAATAGCGCGTTCAGCGCGGGGGCGTGGTCACATTAGATATAACGAAGGGAGACATGAAAAACAGACATCGCGTTGTTTTCATATGGATTACTTTATCACAGAATATCTGTTTTCGGCAGCACTTGTTTAGTTATAAAGTAAACATGTCAAGCTTTCTATAGATATCTCTCTCATGTCTCTTCGTTGAGTATTCACGGAGTTACACTTCATTTTAATGACGTGTTTGTACATGACTATCAGCACAAACAAAGGCTGCAGACAGCACACATACTGATAAGACGCTCGGGAGAAAACAGACACATAACTTCATAATCATACTTCGTGTTGTGATTCGGAGATGCTCGTTGTTCTAAATAAAGTTGGTAATGAACCCTCTTTTATGGCCAAACGCTTTGAAAATCCCGCTGTACTCACCGAGATTAGAAAAGCAGTCATCAGTGAAATGTTGTGAACCGAACAAAAGGGATTTGTTGTACTGCTCTGGTATTGTGG
This sequence comes from Carassius auratus, assembly GCF_003368295.1. Taxonomy (NCBI): domain Eukaryota; kingdom Metazoa; phylum Chordata; class Actinopteri; order Cypriniformes; family Cyprinidae; genus Carassius; species Carassius auratus. The sequence goes on along the minus strand of NC_039244.1, from coordinate 13,190,014 downwards.
TGAAAATGAATTTTAGCCATTGGTTCTTCTGATCTTCATTCTTTGGCAGTGAAAATAAAACAAACTTGCCTTTACAATTAAAAACACACTGTCTCCTCGACATGATGCTCTCACACCAACCAGAGCGTCTGTGTGGGGGGTGGGGCAGGTCAGAGTTCCGTTTCTCTCAACACGGTAGGCGAAGATTATTATGCAAAGTGTTCCTAGTGACGTACATAGAGATGGGCAAAAGATTTGAAATCTATAACGACTCATTTCAGCGATTCAGAGTCGACTCGTTACTTTAGAAGCCAATAACTTTATAAATCGTGTACTTTTTGGTTTAATTTGCACATTGTTTACACTGATGGACAGCTACATCATACACTGTAATACAGTCTGATTTTAGCTTCGTGAATGAGACGCAAATGTCACTCTCTGACAGCAGGTGGCTCATATGGAACAGCAGGTATTTATAGACATAACCGACTATGTTTACAAGAATACTTGCAGACAGTTATTTTGAGATAATGTATGTGTTCATTCAGAAGAAACGATATGCAAAAGAGGAATCAATTCTGTGTATGTGCATTGTCTGAAATGCGGCTGTCTGTGCACGCGAATGGTTAAAAATGCTTGAATGTTTAAATCGCCATGACATAGAAACAAGTGCAACCAATCAACTAGGATCCGTTTTACCCCTACAGGTGAGTGAACACATGAATCAAGGAAATAATTTAATATCACTATTCAAGATAGCCTATCGGGCAGGGCGGTGATGAATTTTGGTAGCCCGACTGGAAAACACAATAGTTCTAGGATGTCGGGCTAGCGATTTTGCCATCCCTGCTACTACTACTAATACTACTACACACACGCACACATACACACACATACATACACACACATATTTATACACTGAACAAAATTATAAACACAACACTTTTGTTTTTGCCCCCATTTTTCATGAGCTGAACTCAAAGATCTAAGGCTTTTTCTATGTACACAAATAGCCTATTTCTCTCAAATATTGTTCATAAATCTGTTTAAATCTGTGTTAGTGAGCACTTCTCCTTTGCCGTGATAATCCATCCACCTCACAGGTGTGGCATATCAAGATGCTGATGACATTGATTATTGCACTGGTGTGCCTTAGGCTGGCCACAATAAAAGGTCACTCTTAATATGTGCAGTTTTATCTCACAGCACAATGCCACATATGTCGTCCCCCAGAGCTGTTGCCTATGGATTGAATGTAAATTTCTCTACCATAAGCCATCTTCAAAGGTGTTTCAGAGAATTTGGCAGTATATCCAACCGGCCTCAAAACCGCAGACCACGTGTAACCGCACCATCCCAGAACCTCCACATCCAGCATCTTCACCTCCAAGACCAGCCACCCGGACAGCTACTGCAACAATCGGTTTGCATAGCCAAAGAATTTCTGCACAGACTGTCAGAAACCATCTCAGGGAAGCTCATGTACATGCTCGTTGTCTTCATCGGGGTCTCGACTTGACTGCAGTTCATCGTCATAAATGACTTAAATGGGCAAAAGCTCACATTCAATGGAGTCTGGCACTTTTGAGATGTGTTGTCTTCATGGATGAATCCTGGTTTTCACTGTACAGGGCAGATGGCAGACAGAGTGTATGGCGTCGTGTAAGTGAGCGGTTTACCAATGTTTTGGATCGAGTGGCCCATGGTGGCGGTGGGGTTATGGTATGGGCAGGCGTATGTTATGGACAACGAACACCGGTGCATTTTATTGATGGCATTTTGAATGCACAGAGATACCGTGACGAGATTCTGAGGCCCATTGTTGTGCCATTTTATCCAAGACCATCACCTCATGTTGCAGCATGAGCATGTTTGGGATGCTCTAGATCAGTGTATATGACAGCGTGTTCCAGATCCTGCCAATATCCAGCAACTTCACACAGCCATTGAAGAGGAGTGGACCAACATTACACAGGCCACAATCAACTCTATGCGAAGGAGATTTTGCACTGCATGAGGCAAAAATGGGGGCAAAAACAAGTGTTGCATGTATAATTTTTTCAGTGTTCATAATATATAAAATTGTGTCTCTTATTCCTTCATAATTATTTAACTTATAAATTTTTTTTACATTTACATAGAATATTTAATATAGAGGTTTACATGAATTAAAAAAAGGAAAAAAAATTTGTATACATTCGAAAAAAGCAGGACTTATTTCCCATAAGTAGGTCTTGCTGTTTTTTGGTTTGGTTTTAATTGTTGTTTTGGCACAATTAGGGTCACAGCGGTAACCTGCATCATCTAATGACCAACGTGCAAATCATCCGCAGTGGAGCCCCTGCTCTGCAAATTGGCTCCTCTGCTGCTCCTCAGCATCCCTTCACCTCCCATTTACCCAGAGGCGAGTTACAGATTTCAACCAGAGTATCATTTCAACCAGTTGTAATGTTGGTGCCCTGACTGATTTGTTCTGTCATCACAGGAGCAGCTGCTGCAGCCGTGATGTCAAGTTCCAAAGGAACCACAGTGCTGAGACCAGCAGCCTGTCCGAGCTCTGCCATGGGGCAGCCGACAGTCCAGCACATTATCCACCAACCGATTCAGGTTAACATAGCTAACGCATGTTCGCAGTTCTATTGAACACAGATTAATTGCCAAATCCTGATGTATTTCATACATATCTGTTTGTATTACAGTCTAGGCCTTTAGTCTCTACCTCTACGGCAGTGCTGCCTACAGTAGTGGCTCCAGTGACTGCCACCAGACCTCAGTCTCCGGTTATCACCACAGTAGCTGCCCACTCTGGAGACATGTTACATGGGTAAGATGCATCTGCTTTAGAAATGATGACAGTTAATTAGCACTTCTTTGATTGTGCGTTTTGACTGTGTCAGAATAAGCTACAACAGGTAAACATGTCAGGTGTGTGGACACTAGTGCAGAGTTGCCAATATCAATTACTATTTTATATCAATTACTATATTTTTAATCCCTCTATATTTTAATACCAAGTACCTTTAGTTTTTTCTATTTTTAGTTGATACATGAACAAAACTTCTCTAAACATTTGTAGCTCGCCTACCTTCCTATAATCAGAATAAGGTTTTATAGAGGTCTGATGTTTCAAATTCTGTCACTTGTATTATGAAATTTAAACAATAAATGTAATTATTAATGTAATTTTTTTTATATATTGGATAGACAGACCTGTATCTCAGTTCAAGCGGCAGCACAGAGCACACATGAGCTAAACATCTTTCTCTTTACTAGTTATAACAAGAAATATATGTGAATGAAAATAAGAAGATATGCTGAAAGATATAGAACAAATTCCTGAAATCATATAACAGCTTACGGAATCATGTAATCGCTTAATCAGTGCTTCGACCATGGAAAGATGTAAATGAAAAAACTAAATGTACAAAATAAAACATTTTTAGATAACTTCTTGATCCTGTAATCCTATTATGGTATTTTTTACTAAAGAATATATATATATATATATATATATATATATATATATATTAGGGGTGTAACGATACGCGTATTCGTATTGAACCGTTCGGTACGACGCTTTCGGTTCGGTACGCGGTACGCATTATGCATACCGAACGGTTCGTTGGACTAATTAATTATATTTGAAAAAAAAAAAAAGAGAAATATAATGATATGCGTTCAACAAGGTAGCCCAATAACCCAAACGACGTAACAGGCAACGCCCCTGACACTCCCGAAGAAGAAAAAAACACCAACTTATGTTTATGTTATGTTATGACTCAGTCAGGCGCTCGCTCACTCAGTACGCGCTGAAGGCTCGTTGCAAAATGGCCAATGCGTTTAACAGACTAGAAAAAGAAGATGACTCTCAAACATATTGTTTGAGATGCATGATTCCATCTATGAGCTGCTCGATCAGAGTGACATGAGAGCCCCTCCTTAGAACATTATTTGTAAATCCATGTTATGGTAAGTGTGCACGTGAAGTCTTTGCACACTTTCTGAAAATCCACACTGTGGTAAGTTTGCACACTACACTAGTGCTCTGCATTCTTTCTAAAATCCTATATAGTGAGGGCTTCGCGCGGTTGCTTCATTGCTTTAAAAAAAAAAAAAAAACACCAGCGTGAATACTTGAAACATGTCAACTCATTTACGCCGACATCACCTTATTGTGTCAGTATCTGGGAAAAGACGAAAAAAAGGAGAAACATGCACGCAACAAACTATGCCTGCAGCATTTAGACACCAGTATTATAGCTTACAGGGAATCCAAAGTGCACCCAAACACCAGACCTGTTGGTTATTTTAGGATCTTATATTTCTGGTCTGTTAAATGCATTAGACATTTTGCAATGAGCCTTCAGCGCGTGCTGAGTGAGCGAGCGCCTTAGGGTCCGTTCACATATCGCTCCTAAAAACGCGTGGAAAACGCTAAGCGCGTCTTTCTCCTCCTTTCCAAAGCGCTCGGGCAGAAGCGCTCATGAGGCGTCTGTCTTTGCTAAGCAACAATGACGTGCTCTCTCCATGAGACGCGGAAATTTCAGCGAAGGATAAATGGATTTGCAGCTCTAAAAATCGCTTGCAGTAGCTCTGCTACTAAATTTATTTCAAAATTGCAATCCATATACAACTATAATCAGCTGTTCCTTCATCTTGGCTGAGTTTTCAACGTTGTTATGGGAAAGGATGAAGCTGATTGGTTAGTTCTTGTCACATGACCCGCGGTGCGCTTGCGGCATTCTGAAAAGTTGAGATGTTTTTGCATTTTGCTGTATCTAAAACGTACCGAACCGAACCGAACCGAACCGTGACATCAGTGTATCGTATCGAACCGAACCGTGAATTTTGTGAACCGTTACACCCCTAATATATATATATATATATATATATATATATATATATATATATATAGGAATTAAACACTAAGTAATAAGGTAAGTAGTTTGTGTTCTTTTTGAATTTTTTTTTTTTTTCAAAAAAAGCCAAGGTATCAATTTTTTTCATACAGCACAGTAAATGACTTTAATATGAGTTTAAATTCTGTCAATCACATGTCTCCAGTGAAGCTGAACACTTCACAAGATCTCACAGCTGGATTCGACTCTGTTGAAAGCAAGTTTTGTGAAATTACATGTTTATTAGACGTTAAACAGCAGCAGCAAACAATGACTAGAGAGAATGTGAGCGCTGTGTGCTCCGGCAGCGCTGTCAAAATAAATGTACTGCCTCAAAAACATCGACAAAACAAAAAACTATTGACCAATGCCGAGATTTATAAAAAAAAAAAAAAAAAAAAAAAGGCAAATGGAATGTTTGGTATGTTTGTCAGAGGTGTAACGGTACACACATTTGTGCCGAAAATGTTTGGGTCTTTCGGTTCAGTTCATGTGTACCGAACAAATTCAGCAATTTTTTAACCACTGCATAAGTGAGTGGATCTTCATTGGAAACTTCCAGTTTTATCTATTATTAGTTTTAATAAGAAACAAAGTCTCATCTTAAAATATGTCCTTTTTTTCAGAAAATGCAAACAATAAATGTTGTTTTGATGCTTTTTGATGTGATCATTACTGTGAATCTCTATTTATAGTATTTGAATTGTAAAAAAAAAAATTAAACGGTCTGGTTTTGTTTTTCTGGATTCCAGACGCTCAGCGGTGACAATCCACCCACCCCAAGCGACCCTGAGTATCCAGCGCCCTCCGCCCTCACGGGACACGCCCACACGCATCACCCTCCCCTCCCACCCTGCCATTGCTGCTCAGAAAGCTCTTTCTCACTCTGTTGCACAGGTTGACATCATTGTTCTCCATCCTTTTTGAAATATATATATATATATATATATATATATATATATATATATATATATATAAAAACAGGAAGTAACACCTCTCGTTTGCTCTGTCATAGAAGCCCATTTTCAGCACTGTGACACCTCTTGCTGCCGCAACAGTTGCTCCAATTCAGGCCACCAGTACTGCACCATCACCAACTACAACAGGTGAGTGTTAAATCTACTCAGCACACCAGAGGCAGTCATGTAAATTGCATAGACTATTATGTTTACATATGTATTACAGAACTAATGACCTGCTGTGTTATTTTTAAAGGCTCCACCACCCACACTCAAATATCCAGTAGCAGCATTGTCACTATGACTGTGGCCTCCCACTCCTCTCATGCCACAGCAGTGACCACATCCACCATCCCTGTGGGTAAGTTACCTTTAGCTCATCTGCTCTGGAATTGTTTTTATTTCTAGTAGCACAGAAGTATATAGTTTTTATATTGTAGCAGGTATTGTCAAATACTGTAAATATATCAAGAAATGCTAGAGATATTTCATACTTATTAGTCAGATTAGTTAACCTTTGTGACTTTAAGTGTAGTATATGAAAAAAAGATTAACCCATTTTTAGTTAAAGATTAAAGATTAACTTTTTTTGATCAGTTTAAGACTATAATAACAGTTTGAGCAGATTAACATTTTGCAACCAGTAAGTTATTTATTGATTTAAAACTATGAAATTTGAAAGGTGAAATGTGAACAATAATATTTTCTATAAGGGTAGAATCAGAATCAAAGAATTAAAAGATTCAGCGAAGAATAAACATTGTTATAAACTATTTCTATTCGTCCAAAAGTCCTGAAAAATCCTGTATTAGTTTCCACAAAGATATTATGCAACATGAATATTTTCAACATTTATAACTTATTTATATAAATTTTCACATATATTTAATGGAAAGGGTTTAAAGAATGTTTTGTGGAAGTTGTCAGATCATCGTTGTGATTTTATTCTTGGTTTGAAATATATAATTGAATTGTGATTTACATGGATTTCATTCTTTCTGCGTTCAAACAAATAAGAGCTGTACTTGCATGGCTGGAAGTAGCTGCCTGGAGGCATACTGACTGTAAAATGACATTAGTTGAATGCAGGAAACACTGCATGTATTTAGGGATGCACCGAAATGAAATTCTTGGCCGAAGCCGAAGCCGAATAATAATTAAATGCTTGGCCGAAGGCCGAAGGCCGAATACCGAACGCGGTGTTTCACATTTTTTCCATTTATTTTGCCAATCTGTCACCTTTTTCAGTCCTTCTAAGTTTGCAGGTATGGACATGAGATGCAGCACTAAACAGTCTCTCACTGGTGCGTGTGCATGAGGCAGACAAGTACCTGCAGAATAGTTGAAAATTTTATTGCAGTTTTCTGACAGTTGCTCATTTCAAAACGAACAATGTCTTCAAGATAATGAAATGGTTGAAACCCAGTGTAGGCCTACTATTTTACTACACTGAAAATAGTTCAGAATTTTCACAAAATACATATAAAATATAGGTAGTAACACTTTATAAAGTTTGTTAACATTATTGGATTAACTAACAATGAGCAATACATTTGTTATGGTATTTATTAATCTTCGTTAATGTAAGATAATAAAAAAATATTTAGTTCATGTTAGTATAAGTGCATTAACAATTTTAACAAATAGGCCTACCACTTTTGATACTTTTTAATTCAGAAATTACAAATGTGATACTTAATTTTAATACTGTATTAGTAAATGTTAACATTAAGATTAATAAATGTTTTTAATAAGGGTTTTTCATTGTTAGTTAATGTTAAAAATAGAAACTACTTATAAAGTGTTACCATAATCCAAAATATAAATAAAATCATAAATTAATTTCCCATACAAGGAGCCTACCTGCGTGCCATCTGCACCAGGTCGGGAAAGCGGCCTTGATTTGTCTTCCAAAATTCGAGAGGGTTATTGCTCCTGGGGATGGGGACTTCTGAGAGATACCCATCTACAGTGTTGGGAAAGTTCACTTTCTACATGAACTAGTTCAAAGTTCAATTCACAAATTTTAAAATGAACTAGTTCAGTTCATAGTTCAACTACAAAATTTTGAACTAAGTTCACTAAGTTCCAAAAATGAACTAGTTCATAGTTCTTTTTTTCCATATGTTGCTGCAAGCTATTATTTTTCACAATTATTGCCACAGCCCATATAGAATCACAGACAGCAATTATTTTATCAGTTTTAACAATGAAGCTATGCGTCAGATTTCATCTTCATATAATATCCAATTTTGAATCCTTATCCAACCAGGGTTTACATTAGGATTGAGGGGACAGCATTTCCCCATTGTTGCTTTAATGCTTTGTCTCCCATTCTCACCGACATTGTCATAAACATCATAAAAAATTCTTTTAAATGATCATACACCTTCTTGCTACATGCTGCTGTCGCCTTTTTTTTTTTTTTGATGACGCGTCGCGCATGCGGCGGACGACTGTGCGCCACTGGTGGCTGGTGTTGCCAGATTGGGTGTTTTTTCGCTACATATTAAGACCCGTTTACGGTGTGTTTTAGCCGGGTTTTCGGCTGGAAGGCTCTATAGAAATCTGGCACCCTATTGAACGAAGTTAACCTGAGAGAGCGTGCCGTTCACAGACACCAGAATGAACGAGTTGACAGTAACGTTCATCAGGCGGTAATACAGCACGTTCAGTTCACGTTCGCCCAAAATATGAACGAGTTCATGAACTATGGTTCAATGAACGCGTTCAGGCACAACACTGCCCATCTAACTGTTGAGCAGTCGAGCTTGTCCTCTGTCTTGCAAATGGGTTATTCTCTTGGAGGATCTCATCGAACATGTCAGACAGCGAGACTGTGCGCGGCTCATCTGTAGTACGAGCCCGTTTACTCTCTGAGCTGTTTTCATCTCCTGCGCTGTGCATCACCTGACAGTCTCCATCACCTAGCGGCTTTCCCAAATCCAGAACAATGTCTGCAAACGGCCGTTTTTGCATCTTTATCTGACACTTTTTAAAGTGTTTCCACACTGCTGACATGTTTGCTGCATAAAGCGCGCGCCTATCACTCTACGCGGGTTATTTGATTGCGTCATTAAAAACGTCATTGTTCGGCAAAGTTTATTCGGCCTTTTTACTTATTCGGCCGAACACCGAAAGTGCTTTTTTGGCTATTTTCGGCCGAATAATTTCGGTTGCCGAACATTCGGTGCATCCCTACATGTATTCATTTAACAGTCAGACTATTTTGATGCCAAAGCTTTGACACTGGGAATGCACCTATGATGCCTTTACACAGTTGCAACAGAGCTGTTGTTTACATTGTTTTACAAGCAGATTTTCCAGGAAGATGTTGCTTGTAAAAAGGTGAAAGCTTTAACTGATGGAATTTACTGTCGATTTTGCCCCACCTGTTTTAGCTAAAGTGGTCCCACAGCCCATCACACACACGTCACCACGTATCCAATCCGAATACACTGGAGAAAGGGGCAACCTTATCCCTATCTCTGGTCACCGCTCTTCTCCCAACCCCATCACCATGGAGAACCGCACTGACAACAGGTATAAATCCTGTCTATTCAAAATGTTAAAGGAAAATGTGTTTTTGGCAGCAAACTGGCTATTTTCACATCAGGTTTATGGTTCAGTTAAGAAAACCATATGTCTGTGTGCCCTGCTTTTAATGGGATGTTTATGGCTCTCCACAGACAATCTGTTCCAGTGCAGTTTCAGTACTTCCTGCCCACCTACCCTTCAGCGCCGTACCCACTGACCCACACGTACACCCCCATCACCAGCTCTGTGTCATCTATACGCCCTTATTCAGGTAACATGGTGCTTAATCAAAATAGATAAAGAGAAATTATTTCCTTTCACTGCAAACTTGATTTATATTAGTGGTTATAAAAAAATGTTGGCTTTAGATTATTAATATTTGTTTGTCATGTGGACACAGTAACTGCTCAGACGCCCAGTGCAGCCATGACCGCCCAAGCCAGTGTGGGAGTCGCATCTGCAGTTCATCTGAACTCTATGCAGCTGATGACGGTGGACCGCATCACCCAGATAAACCCTCAGAACATCCAACCCACTTCCATGACAGCGCAGGGCATGCAACCAACGCCCATCCCAGCCCAGGGCCTGCATACGTCTGCCCAGATCACCGCCCCGAGCATTCAGCCTACACCAGTCAGCCAACAACAGCCCCCGACAGAGTCTAAAGCCTCAGGTGAGGCACCTGAGATCAGCTCTGAATCCTGAGATCCGCCTTCAGTTCATGTGTTCATAACAAGCATAATTTCTCAAAGTGAAAAAAATAGTATAGATGAGTGTTTCTGTTTTTTTTTCAGTTGTTCTGGCTGATGGTTCCACACTAGTGGCTAACTCTATAAGCAATGCATTCAGCAGTAGTCAGCCTGCTACCACTGTGGCCCAGACGCACAATCAGAGTGCCAACGCTGGAGCCTCCTCACTTGTGACATCCCCTCGACCCAGTATTTTGCGCAAGAAGCCTATCAATGAGGGGTGAGCATTAAAAACACATTATTGTCATGTTCTCTGTAAAATTGTTTAAATGTAAATCTCACTATGAGATGTCAATGTCTAATTTACCAGCAAAAAATAAAAGAGAGTCCTGCATCAGTTCATATATTTAAAAGTATTTCCTGTGTGCGTAGATTAAATTCATATTGTCGAAAATAAAAAGGAATCCCAATACCATGTCATATTTCACCCCATAATTACCAACAAAAAGAATAAGAAATTCCATTTAGGAAATGAAGAAAATCAGTTTAGGAGTACCAAAGTTTTGTTTGCATTGTAAATTTTCCTCCCAGATTGTATCTTCTAATTCAAGAAAACTTTTAATACTGTTCTGCAGTAATGAAAGTCATCTTGTCCAGAAATTACAGGAAATGAATGACTACTACCATGATTCTTCCTTTACTGCCTAACAATTTCAACAAATATTTTTTCCTTACATTACAGAACTCTAATTGCTAATTACTAATTAGTTAATCATCATCAAAACGGGTCATATTGGCAAATATTTCACAAAATTTGGGTACTAAAAGGTGTTGGGTGATAGATTCTTTACTTGGAATATAATTTAATTGATATAATTCAGAAAGGATTGTATAAATATATGACCAACAGTTTTTATGTTGGTATTGTTTATGTATCGTAGTGTTTATTAATAGTTAGAATTAGATTTTTATTTTGTTAATTATCATTTGAATTTTAGTTTAGGTTTCTGTGCTTTTGTCATATATATTCATATTCATATAGTTTTTATTACAGTTTTAGTCATTTTGTTTAGAATAAACATAAGCCCCTTTCACACTGCACATTGGACCTGGAAAATTGTCGGATTGCCGTCTGTGGGGTGCAAACTTTAACGAAGCAGAGATCAGGTAGTTCCTCACTATCCATGCTGAAACTGAGCTCATTCACCAGCTTAAGTGACAGTTAACGTGCCTAGCATTTTCGACTCGTAAATTGTCATTACGGAACCTTTACAGGTTGTGTGTGAACGCACAGATTCCGGTTAATCACTGGCTGTGTGAAAGGGGAAAATCTAAAGACCCGGGAACAATTGTCGAGACACATTCCCCGTGTATTTTCTGGAATCGCAGTGTGATAGGGGCTATATACAGGTGCATCTCAATAAATTAGAATGTCGTGGAAAAGTTAATTCATTTCAGTAATTCAACCAAAATTGTTAAATTACTTCAGTCTGTGTGCACTTAATTTATTTAATAGAAGAGTTTAAGTCTTTGGTTCTTTAAATTTTTATGATTTGGCTCACATTTAAGAAAAACCCACCAATTCACTTTATCAACACATTAGAATTTTTCATAAGACCAATATAAAAATAAAAAAAACTTTTGGTGAATTGTCGGCCTTCTGGAAAGTATTTTACTGTACATGTACTCGATACTTGGTAGGGGATCCTTTTGCTTTAATTACTGCCTGAATTCAGCGTGGCATGGAGGTGATCAGTTTGTGGCACTGCTGAGTTGGTATGGAAGACCAGCTTTCTTTGACAGTGGCCTTCATCTCATCTGCATTTTTTGGTCGCTTGTTTCTCATTTTCCTCTTGACAATAGTCCATAGATTCTCTTTGGGGTTCAGGTCTGGTGAGTTTTTGCCAAATCCTGCTGGAAAATGAAATCAGCATCTTCAAAAAGCTGGTTAGCAGAAAGAAGCATGAAGTGCTCCAACATTTCTTGGTAAATGGCTGCAGTGACTTTCAAAAAACACAATGGACCAACACCAGCAGATGACATTGCACCCCAAATCATCACAGACTGTGGAAACTTAACACTGGACTTCAAGCAACTTGGGCTATGAGCTTCTCAACCCTTCCTCCAGACTCTTTGAACTTGGTTTACAAATGAAATATAAAACTTGCTCTCATCTGAAAAGAGAACTGTGGACCACTGGGCACCAGTCCAGTTCTTCTTCTCCTTAGACCAGGTAAGATGCCTCTGATGATGTCTGTGGTGCAGGAGTGGCATAACAAGAAGAATACAACAACTGTAGCCAAATTCTCTGACACATCTGTGTGTGGTGGCTCTTGATGACTTGACCCCAGCCTCAGTCCATTCCTTGTGAAGTTCACTCAAATTCTTTAATCGATTTTGCTTTACAATCCTCATAAGGCTGTGGTTCTCTTGGTTGGTTGTGCATCTTTTCTCCACTGTTTCCTTCCACTCAACTTTCTGTTAACATGCTTGGATACAGCACTCTGTGAACAGCCAGCTTCTTTGGCAAAGAATGTTTGTAGCTTACCTCCTTGTGAAGGGTGTCAATGATTGTCTTCTGGACAACTGTCAGATCAGCAGTATTCCTCATGATTGTGTAGCCTAGTGAACCACACTGAGAGACCATTTTGAAGGCTCAGGAAACATTTGCAGGTGTTTTGAGTTGATTAGCTAATTGTCATGTCACCGTATTCTAATTAGTTGAGAGAGTGAATTGGTGGGTTTTTGTTGAATGTGAGCTAAAATCATCAAAATTAAAAGATAAACTACTTCAGTCTGTGTGCATTGAATTTATTGAATACACAAATTTCACCATTTTAGTTGATATACTGAAATTAAATTTTCCATGACATTCTAATGCACCTGTATATTAGTCTGTTCCCAAATGATTGCATTTTAGTTTATTTCAGCGTTATTTGAATTACTGAAAACTATTTTTTATTGTTTTCGGTTTAATTACCATTTGCAACACTAATGAAAATCTACCATAAATTCTAGTATGTTTTTAGTTTAGTAGTTTTGTTTTAATCAAATTTAATCAAATTATTTTTGAAAAAATATATTGATGTTCTCAAAAGTGTCACCAATCTGTCTCTGTTGATTTAAGTGCTGCTGTTAGGAAGAACCTGATCCCAGGTCCGCTCAGTGACTCCACAACCCCCAGAATCGATGGACCCATCAGGAGTGCATCAGGTTCACCTCGTCCTGCAGGGTATGGAGTTTTCAAATTGTTCTTACAAGATCTCGTCTTATTTAATACATTTTTGCTTCTCGTTGTAGTATTACTTGGTCTTTAATTACAGCTTAGTTTTATATACACTAAATCTCTAAACTCTTTGGCAGACTGAAGCCCAAACCTGACATCCACATGAGTCTCGCTCCATCAGTAACTGCAGCGGTAGAGACGATTCCTAGCCACGGAACTGAACAGCAACCTCAACCTCCCTCCCAGCTGGCTTCTCAACCTCTCACCTCCCTTCTGACATCAGCAACAGCCCCCTCTCATCCCACTCCTGCTCTTTCAGCTATACCTGCTGCCATGGCAGTCACCCCGCCAGTCCCCTCCATGGCCAATGTAGTGGCCCCGCCCACTCAGCCAACAGTCAGCACTAATTCAGCATGTTCCATCAGCTCCACCCTCCCAGAGATGAATATTAAGCAGGAAGTGGAGCCTCTGGATAGTACAAAAACAGGTGGCATATTCATGCATAACATTTACAGTAATAGTCAGTCCATATAATATATATATATATATATATATATATATATATATATATATATATATATATATATATATATATATATATATATATATATATATATATATATATATATAAAAATAGATATCAGCCTGAAATACAGAATCCTCTTGTATTTGACATTGAGATTAATTCATTCAACCAATATTTTGAGATATTTCAAACAATGAAAAGATGATGTAGAATGATGTTATACTTCAGAGAAACACATATCAGGTGGCAGAAGTATCAGTCTGCTCGTGGTTTAACTGACGAAGCAATTTTTTTTCCTCAGTGGCATCAGGGCCAAACAGTGGTGCACAGATGTTGGCAGTCCCTGCCACAGACATCACCCCTGGAGCCTCACCCAGAAAGAAGCCCCGCAAGCAACAGCATGTCATCTCCACTGAGGAGAACGAAATGATGGAGACCAACAGCACAGATGAGGAGAAGTTCCCACCCAAACCCCTCAGCCAACGTGCAGAGAAACGCAAGTCCCCTCCTAAAGAATACATTGGTAAGCTTTATTACTATGAAGCTGTTTCTTAAAGTTTTTTAGGACTGGTGTTTTCATTGATTTTATTTTATTAGAATAGAATTTTAGATTTATTATTATAATTTGTATTATTTTATTCTATTAGAATCAGCACAAATTAAATATATAAATAAAAATACTTCTGTTATATTTCGTATTACCATGATGCATTGCTGCCACACATTTTTTCCACTCAATCATGTCTCAATGAAATCTTTTCTCGTAATAACGTTCTCGTTAAAACATTTTTTTTTCTTGTAAAAACAAGATATGTCATAAAAACAATATAATTATCTTATTAAAATGATTTTTTTCCCCCATAATTATAATTATAATGTCATAAAAATTGTTTTCCGTTATAATAAATTTATGGTACATTATGTGAGTTAGCGAAGCGATTATCCGAACTGCTGTCACTACAGTCTGACATAAACAAGGATATGCACGCTGCTGAAGGAATACTCTTGTATACTTAAATGTATTTTAATGTTTTTTTTTTGAGCCATGTTTATTAGGATTAATCTCCAATTTGTCTGCAATATAGTGCTATCCAATAACTCTACTCAGACCCATGATCCGATCAAAGCAGTTATTATAAACATTTTGTTACAAGAAAAGATGTTTTAATGAGAGAATGTTGTTCTACATAACATCTCGCTGTGTTTGGCGGCAATGCGTTACCATATCAAATGTTACTTCAGAAGTGTACTTTTATCATATAAATCATTTAAATAATAGTCATTATTATTGAATAAATGAAAAAAAAATCTATACATTACCGTATTTTCCGTACTATAAGTCACACTTTTTTTCATAGTTTGGCTGGTCCTGCAACTTATAGTCAGGTGCGACTTATTTATCAAAATTAATTTGACATGAACCAAGAGAAATGAATCGAGAAAACATTACCGTCTACAGCCGCGAGAGGGTGCTCTAGGGTGCTCAGTTCTCCTGTAGTCTACACTGAAGACATAGAGCGCCCTCTCACGGCTGTAGACGGTAATGTTTTCTCTTGGTTCTAGATAAATGCGAATCATATTCCAGTGCAACTTATATGTTTTTTTCCTCATCATGACGGATTTTTGGACTGATGCGACTTATACTCAGGTGCGACTTATAGTCCGAAAAATACATTAATAAGAATGAAGTTTTTGTATTTTAGAACTACTATTTGGAAGAAGGTTATTTGAAGGTCAAATAAAAACCAGTACAACAAACACAACAATGATACTTACTAACAAGTCTGATTGATGTTTCTCCCATGTCTGAAAAAAAAGTTTTACTTCTTCTCTTTGTGGAATCTCTTGAGACTCCTCGCTGCCTTTAATCTGTGAAAGTCTGCCAACCTTTGCTCTAAATAGTACATTATGACATTGCAACAGTGACAGTGTCGTAACATAACTGAACAGAGGCCAAACTTAATAAAGTTGCAGGAATAAGATAAAAGACCGAGATAAGGATCAGAATTATCCTGCCAAACCATTTGTAAGCAACTGCAGTACGTCTGTACATTTTTGACTTATTACTTATTACTATGACTTAGGTTATGTAATGTGATTTTGATATTGAAGTTTCCACTTTAAGAATCCCAGTTTCATTACTAAGAAATTGTAGCCTCTCATGCCTATATTAAGTGTATCTGTATCTGTTTCTTGTAGATGAAGAGGGAGTTCGGTATGTTCCTAACCGAGTTCGGCCTCCGATCACTCTCCTGCGTCACTACCGTAACCCCTGGAAGGCAGCATACCATCACTTTCAGAGATACAGTGACATCCGTGTCAAGGGTCTGTTTAAGCTCATCACATAGTATCTTATTCTCTGTTGTGCATTTATACAGTTTAATAGTCCGTCATCATTCATTAATACTAGCTTGTGTTATCTAATCAGAGGACAAGAAAGGCACCCTGCAGGATGTGGCCAATCAGAAAGGGGTGGTGTGCAGAGCCCAGGGCTGGAAAATTCACCTCTGCGCTGCTCAGCTCATGCAGCTGGTGAGACCTTCGCTTTAATTCATTACCAGACAGTCTTTATGTCAAGCTTATGTCAGAATGAGTGTTGTTGTTTTTTTTCACCTCTCTGCAGACGAATCTGGAGCGTGATGTTTACAGTCGTCTGACGACTCTCCAGGAAGGCCTCGTTCCGAAGAAGAAGGCTGGAGCCAGTGATGATCTTCACCGTATAAATGAACTCGTACAGGTAAAAGCCACTGATTACTTTTACCCGCACATGTTCTCTTTCATACAGGTTCAATTGTGTTTTATTTACCATATTTTCCGGACTATAAGTCGCACTTTTTTCATAGTTTGGCTGGTCCTGCGACTTATAGTCAGGTGCAACTTATTTATTAAAATTAATTTGACATGAACCGAGAGAAATGAACCAAGAGAAAACATTACCATTTACAGCCACCAGAGGGCGCTCTACGCTGCCAGAGATGCTGCTCAGTGCTCCTGTAGTCTACACTGAGCAGCATATAGTGCCCTCTCGCGGCTGTAGACGGTAATGTTTTCTCTTGGTTCTTAGTTCTAAATGAATGCGACTTATAGTCCAGTGCGACTTATATAATATGTTTTTTTCCTCATCATGACGTATTTTTGGACTTTTGCGACTTATACTCAGGTGCGACTTATAGTCCGAAAAATACGGTAATCGGTTTCAATGCTTCATTGCAATGCTCAATTAAATTAGTCTTTAAAACACCAATAAATGATTTAATGAATTATTTTGTAATAATGATGTAATGTAATTTAACCTTGTTAAATTTAATCTTTAACAGATCTCAAAATAATTATCTCTCAATAATAATAATAATAAAAATATTATTATTATATTTTGAAACATTTTGTAAAACTGTGAAATATTATTTTCTATTTTGAAACATTTCTTAAAGGGTTATTTCATCCACATAGCAAAATTATGTAATTAATAACTCACCCTCATGTCGTTCCAAACCCGTAAGACCTCCGTTCATCTTTGGAACACAGTTTAAGATATTTTAGATTTAGTCAGAGAGCTCTCAGTCCCTCCATTGAAGCTGTGTGTACTGTCCATGTCCAGAAAGGTCAGAAAAACATCATCAAAGTAGTCCATGTGACATCAGAGGGTCGGTTAGAATTTGTTTGAAGCATCGAAAATACATTTTGGTCCAAAAATAGCAAAAACTACGACTTTATTTAGCTTCACGCTGAATCACACATGCGCAGTATCATCAGCTCCTCAGTTCTCGAATCGGACGCGTCTGACAGAAACGGTTCTTGACTCGTCAACGAGTCAATGTTTTGTTCGTTATCTGGCTCGGCTCTGTGTTCATCTTCAGTTCTCTCTTCACAGCAGTTCAGTCAATGTACTATTTGAGTAAATGAATTACTCCGGGATATTGGTTTGTTTTAACTCAGAGGGAGTGTCCGCCACATTAAAGAAGTCAACCGCTTAAATCATTTGCGGATTAATGCGTATTAGAGATGCGAACAGTTTAAAATGATTCAGTTCGATTTGGTGAACTGGTTCACAAAAATCCGGTCACATCGAATGATTCGTTCGCGAACTGGATATCACAAACTGCTTTGTTTTGAACTCACTCACAACAGACATGGAAGAGAAGACAATGCTGAATAAAGTCGTCGTTTTTGCTATTTTTGGACCAAAATGTATTTTTGATGCTTCAAAAAATTCCAACGGACCCTCTGATGTCACATGGACTACTTTGATGATGTTTTTCTTACCTTTCTGGACATGGACTGTATACCGTACACACAGTTTCAATGGAGGGACAGAAAGCTCTGGGACTAAATCTAAAATATCTTAAACTGTGTACCGAACGTAAACGGAGGTCTTACAGGTTTGAAAGTTATTAATTACATAATTTTGCTATCTGGGCGAACTAACCCTTTAATATCGATGTTGAAAACACTTGTGCTGCTTACCTTGAAACCGTGATGCATTTTATTGAAACAAATTCATTTATTTGAAATGGGAATCTTCTTTAACATTATAAATGTTTTACTGTCACTTTTGATCAATTTAACGTGTTCTTGCTGAATAAAAATAAAATGGTAGTTACACAATTGATATTAATTATGATACCGTTCCACTGCTTAGGGGAACATGCAGCGCTGCAAGCTGGTGATGGACCAGATCACAGAAGCCCGTGATTCCATGTTGAAGGTGCTGGATCACAAGGAACGTGTCATGAAGCTGCTCAACAAGAACAGCAGCACAAAGAAGCTCAATAAGCTGAAGCGTAAGGACAGAGCGTGAGACAAACTGAACAGATATGAGACCGAGTTCAGCATGACCACAGACCCCTGTATTCATCTGGCAAGCCCTTCCTTTCCCAGAATCTGTAGGGAACAACAATGTTTAATTAACCACAACATCCATCTTTAACTGTATTTTCACTGAAATACAAATGTCTCAATGTTTTGTTTCAATCAAGACGTTTTAACCCAACAAAGTAACAAAGAGGTTACTTTAGAGAAGTTGCTGGGTGTTGAAGATTCCATTTTATTCAGAGTTATACATAATCATCCATAGATGAACCACAGATATCAGTAAAAGCAATGCTGTACATCTTCAAGTCTATAGATTATATTCACCACTTTTTCATTTGGGTGCCTTGAATGATGACCTGGTATTGACAGTCTGTACTGTATCAAACACCAAATGGCAGTATTACGTAATGGCTGTTCTTTGAACAGAAAGGTTTCCATTTTGTATTGTAGTTTTCAAAACAATAAGAATTGAGAAGCCATAAGAGCACCACACCATCCTCTCTGTCCTAGGTGATAGAAATTTTTTACACGTGTATTGTGGGAAACGTTAAAGATGCTTTGGTGAAATGGAGTATTGTGCCTTTTCGTGTGCCTCATATGACATGGGTTTTGTGTGATGGAAGCAGTTCCTCTGGTTTAATGGAGTCTGAATGTCTGCGTCATTTTCACGTTCTCACCTCACTGCCTGTCGATTTGGGAGGAATGATTCATGTATCAGCAGTCTTGCAAGTGCTGCTGCAGCTCCAGGGAGGTTGGAGAGATTTTATTCAAGCATTAAAGATGGTAAAAAATCATGTTCAGATATGACATGTCTATCAGAATTTAGAGGAGAGATTTGATTGTGCATATGCACAAAGTTGTGTATCTAAGTTAAACCTAAGTATATAAAAAAAAAGTAAGCCCTCTTTTTTTGTTGTTCGTAAATGAACAATATTATGTTTATTTTTCCAGTTAAGCACTGTCATCTGTGGCTAAGATAAAACATTGTACACGGTTTCATTTTGAATTACATTTCATGTTGCACTTCGCTGCTGAAGTAAAGACAATTTGTACATGAATTTGGATGCTTGTTTGTTTTTCTACAAAGTCTAATTTAATCCAAGGTTGATACTGAAAGAATCAAAAACAAACATAATCAACCCAAAGCATGCAAGAATGGTCGAGGCCATCTGGCTATATAAGAGGGCACTTCACCATAGGATTCAGGTTACTTTGACTGAAGCGATGCCTGAGTGATCATTGATCAAGATTTGCACAGCCCCGGCACCCATGAGGGCAGAGAATGCACAAGTAAAGCCTCTGATGGGTTTGAGCATGCTACACCAAACTCCTGCTCAGAGCGGTACTGCGTATGGAGGTGCGTGCAAGTTATGCAGAAAGAGTCCTAGCTTGCAAGGCAGGGATGTCCAAGTTATAAAACCTAACAAATGTGGACCCCGAGGCCCAACTGGCCTCCTGCACAAATTTAAGCAATAGAGACATGACTAGGGCTGGACATTAAGGCCAAAATTTATATCACAATATATTTCTTAATTTCAGTTGATATAATGTAATTCAGATATTGGTATAAACACTATTTAAAAAAGCCTTGGAATGGAATAATTTACAAATCAAATAAAATTATAATTTATTCACAATAGAATATAGATAACATCAAATGTTGAAATTTCATACCAAATATTGGCTAATTTTGGATTTCATGAGAGCTACACATTCCAAAAAAGTTGGTACAGGTAGCAATAAGAGGCAGGAAAAATTAAATATACATATAAGGAACAGCTGGAGGACCAATTTGCAACTTATAAGGTCAATTGGAAACATGATTGGGTATAAAAAGAGCCTCTCAGAGTGGCAGTGTCTCTCAGAAGTCAAGATGGGCAGAGGATCACCAATTCCCCCAATGCTGCGGCAAAAAATAGTGAAGCATTATCTGGAGTTTCTCAGAGAAAAATTGCAAAGAGTTTGAAGTCATCATCATCTACAGTGCATAATATCATCCAGAGATTCAGAATCTGGAACAATCTCTGTGTGTAAGGGTCAAGTCCAGAAAACCATACTGGACGCCCGTGATCTTCGGGCCCATAGACGGCACTGCATCACATACAGGAATGCTACTGTAATGGAAATCACTACATGGGCTCAGGAATACTCCCAGAAAACATTGTAGGTGAACACACTCCACCGCTGCATTCGCCGTTGCCGGCTAAAACTCTATAGGTCAAAAAAGAAGCCATATCTAAACAAGATCCAGAAGCGCAGCCATTTTCTCTGGGCCAAGGCTCATTTAAAATGGACTGTGGCAAAGTGGAAAACTGTTCTGTGGTCAGACGAATCAAAATTTGAAGTTCTTTTAGGAAAACTGGGATGCCATGTCATCTGGACTAAAGAGGACAAGACACCCCAAGTTGTTATCAGCGCTCAGTTCAAAAGCCTGCATCTCTGATGTTTGCGTGTGGCATGGGCAGCTTACACATCTAGGAAGGCACCATCGATGCTGAAAGGTATATCCAAGTTCTAGAACAACATATGCTTCCATCCAGACATTGTCTCTTTCAGGGAAGACCTTGCATTTCCAACATGACAATGCCAGACTAAATACTGCATCAATTACAACATCATGGTTGTGTAGAAGAATCCGGGTTCTGAAATGGCTTGCCTGCAGTCCAGATATTTCACCCATAGAAAACATTTGGCACATTATAAAGCGGAAGATGTGACAAAGAAGACCTAAGACAGTTGAGCAACTAGAAGCCTGTATTAGACAAGAATGGGATAACACTGCTATTCCTAAACTTGAGCAACTTGTCTCCTCAGTCCCCAGATGTTTGCAGACTGTAATAAAAAGAAGAGGGGGTGCCACACTGTGGTAAACATGGCCTTGTCCCAACTTTTTTGAGATGTGTTGATGCCATAAAATTTAAAATCAACTTATTTTTCCCTTAAAGGGGGGGTGAAATGCTATTTCATGCATACTGAGTTTTTTACACTGTTAAAGAGTTGGATTCCCATGCTAAACATGGACAAAGTTTCAAAAATTAAGTTGTACGTTTTGGAACAAAAATACTCCTTCCGGTTTGTCACAAGTTTCGGAAAGTTTTTTTTCGAGTATGGCTCTGTGTGACGTTAGATGGAGCGGAATTTCCTTATATGGGTCCTAAGGCACTTCTGCCGGAAGAGCTCACGCTCCAGTGGGGCAGAGCACTGAGAGCACAGACATTCACTGATCAGAGCGAGAGCGTCGTGTAATGTCACAAAAGAAGTGTGTTTTTGGTTGCCAGGGCAAGACAACCCTGCACAGATTACCAAAAGAGAAACAGCATTAAGGGACCAGTGGATGGAGTTTATTTTTACAGAGCATCAACGGAGTTGTGCAAGTGTTTTTGTTTGTTCCCTGCATTTCGAAGATGCTTGTTTTACAAACAAGGCCCAGTTTGACGCCGGATTTGCACATCGTTTATTTCTTAAGGATAATGCAGTCCCAACGAAAAAGGGTCACGATCGTGTGTTGGAACACGAGGCGGTGAGTAAAACTGCTTCAAATATCTCTGTGTTGTTAACTTAGCTATTGGCGCGTAAGCATATCAAGTAAACAACATGCGATGTTGTCATCAGACTGCACTTTCCACATGTACAGCTTAAAAAAAAAAAAAAAAAAAAAAAAAGACGACATAAAGTGGAACTTAGTCATTTTCCAAAACCGCTAAGCAAATATATACAGTTTTAGTACATACCACATAGAGACGTCGTTGCTGCTGCTGCTCTTGTTAAATTGGATCATAAATATACGCTGAATCTGACTGTTAGCCATGGTTTGTTATGGATGTTTTTTTCCTCACTGTAGTGACACAGCTTCCAAACGCTCTCAACGCAAAAGCCTACTTGCGCTCGTGATTTTTTAGCTCCGCCCACGCGTCACGCCTCCAGCCGGTTGAGTGTTTCCGGGAAAAATCGGTACAGACTATCTTTCTCTTATGAATATAATAAAACTAAAGACTTTTTGGAATTATGAAGGATGCAGTACTACTCTATAGGTACTCAAGATTAACAGAATATTGAGTGAAAACGAGCATTTCACCCCCCCTTTAAAATTATACATTTTCTCAGTTTAAACACTTGATGTGTCACCTACGTTGTGTTGAAACTTCCACATTGCATTCTGTTTTTATTCACAATTGTACAGTGTCACAACTTTTTTGGAATCGGGTTTGTACAATTTATCTCTGTGATTTCAAAGCTATATTTTTAGTTTCATTACTCCAATCACATGATCCTTTCAGAAATCATTATTATATTCTGATTTGCTGCTCAAAAATTGTTTGTTGAAAACAGTGGAGTAGAATTTTGATGAATGGAAAGTTCAGAAGAACAGCATTTATCTGAAATAGAAATCTTTTGTAACATGTTTTTTATCATCACTTTTGATCAATTTAAAACTTCCTTGCTAAATAAAAGTGTTTCTTCAATTTCTTTCCAAAAAAATAAAATGTTTCCACAGTCAGTTATGGTTTGCTGGGCCATGTCATCTGCTGGTGTTGGTCCACTGTGTTTTCTGAGGTCCAAGGTCAACGCAGCCATCAGGAAGCTTTAGAGCACTTCATGCTTCCTGCTGCTGACCAACTTTATGGAGATGCAGATTTCATTTTCCAACAGGACTTGGCACCTGCACACAGTGCCAAAGCTACCAGTACCTGGTTAAAGGTCCATGGTATCTCTGTTCTTAATTGGCCAGCAAACTCGCCTGACCTTAACCCCATAAAAAATCTATGGGGTATTGTGAAGAGGAAGATGCGATATGCCAGATCCAGCAATGGAGAAGAGCTGAAGGCCACTTTCAGACCAACCTGGGCTCTCATAACACCTGAGCAGTGCCACAGACTGATCGACTCCATGCCACACCGCATTGCTGCAGTAATTCAGGCAAAAGGATCCCCAACTTAGTATTGAGTGCTGTAAATGCTCATACTTTTCATGTTCATACTTTTAGTTGGCCAAGATTTCTAAAAATCCTTTCGTTGCATTGGTCAAAAAGAGGTCTGCACACATCCAAAAACTGATTTTAAATGCAAAATTGATTTTAGAGTGTTCTAAATACTTTTTTCTTTGCAAGACCATAATTTTCTCCACAAAACACAGATCGCGTGCATGCAAAATACACTTTTGTGCACTCAAAATATAATCTTTCATGTATAGAATTGGGGCAGAGATCTAACCCCATACACTGCGTTATTAAAAAAGGCTTCAGTTCAGGAGAAAAAATAACATTTTCCCATAGCGTCTTAGCAGATGCAGTATGAGTGAAGTATCGATTGGGAACCTGGTTTTACCACTGCAATTAAACTATAATTTTTTAAAGACAATAACAATAATAGTTTTTTTTTTTTTTTTTTAAAGCACACATTATATTGGTCAAAAGAACAGTAAATATATGTGGAAAAAAACAAAATTTTCCACAAAACTAAGTAGCCTAACTGTTTTCAGAATTGTTAGAATTGGTATTTTTAACAATATATCAGTCTAACATATATTAACTGTGGCAAGCCAGCTAATGAGGGATTAGCATCGCCCAGTAAACAGCGCTCACACTGCAATCACCGGGGAGTGCATGGTGATCACCGACACCTGAACCTCATCAGCAGAACAGCTTTTAAGCAGAGGGAAAGGAGAGGAAGTTGAGCTTCGACTTCAGAACAAGACTAATGCTGTGTTCTGGCTCTCTTTCAGATTCAGGTGTATGAAGAACAGCACATCACGCCGCACCCATGGATACTTTTTGCTGCACAACCAAGACTCCTGCACCAGAGCATGCCAGCACTGCACAGTCTACTTGCACGCACTGCTCAATAAACCACCCTTCTGGGGACTTTATTGCATTACTGTCATCCATGTTATCACTCTCCCTGCCATATTGGTGGATAATGCAGGCAAGAAGAGAGTGATCCCTTCCCCACAAACCCAGATTAACAGTTAGTGTTAAATGTCCTCGCAGAACCCCACTCTCTATCATGGGTCGGCATACCTCTGGGGCCGGAAATGGAGGAGATTATTCGCCGACTCACGGAAATAACGGTCCAACAGCAGCAATTTCTCAGAGCAGCTGGCAGCCTGGGAAGAGAGGAGGGAACAGATGGTAGAGCAACTGCGTGGCGCCACGGCCCACCGAAACCCACTCCCTGAGCCACGATGGTAAGCCCATCAACATCTCACTAAACTCAATGACCAGGACTATGGTCATATTTACACACCTTCAAGGTCATTGCGACCAGAGAGGCATGGGAGAAAGAGCGGTGGGCAGAGTTGCTCACTCCGTTCCTGACGGGAGAAGCCCAGCAAGCATATTACTCCCTCCAGCCAGTTGGCAGAACTGATGGAAGCAGAGGAGCTGGTGGAGGCATCCTTTGCCCCGATGAAGGAGAGAGAGAGCAGCGGCACCGCACGGAAGACCAAGCTGGACCGACGACAGGCGGAGGGCACATTAGGGCCAGTTAAAGGACCCAGTGGTCCCTGTGCCAGGACAAACCGATGAACCCATGCCCACCGAGCCACCATCCTCAGGAGGTCGCATGTGGAAAGCTGGTTGTATCTGTCCACCGAGCAGTCCCGCAAGGTGCCCCTGAGCAAAACCGTCTGCCTGGATGGGGGAACCGTACGAGCTGTCCTAGACTCGGGGCAGCTCGATCTCTTTAGTCCAGCCTGGATACTGCGACACTGACAGAGCAGAAAAGCTACAATACCCATAACCTGTGTGCATGGAGACACATGCAACAGTCCCGCACAGCGGGTTACCATCTGAGCCAGCCCCGGAACATGGCAACTGGAGGTGGGGGTGGTTAAAGACCTCCCAGTACTGGTGCTACTGGGAAGAGACTGGCCAGGTTTCGATCAGCTAATGGCCACCGTGATGGAGCCAGGACCCACCACCCGGGCTCGCCACAAACAATGAGCAGAGCGTAATGAAGGCCACCGACCAGCCCTTCTGGCCACCGATAGCAACGGGATGGTGAGTGTGCTAATTCTGCTAATGTGTATATGAACTTGTTTAAACAAATCAAAGCAGGGGGATTGTTTTGGCCGAGAGCAGCGGGAGGATGAGCGCTTGAAGAATTGCTGGGTTCGTGGAATAGAGGAGGAGGTGCACCAGCCAGTGCCTCACCCCACCCCTTACTTCATTGTCAAGAATGGCCTGCTTTACTGTGTAGCTCAGTGGCAGGGGGAGGAGAAACTGCTCTTAGTGGTGCCAAGGACCAAGAATGAGATGGTAATCGAGCTAGCGCACTCGCACCTGATTTCTGGACACCTGGGTGGGGTTGACACCACACAGTGGATTCGAGACAGGTTTCACTGGCCAGGATTGGAAGCTGAAGTGAAACTGTTTTGCCAGAGCTGTCCAACCTGCCAGTGCACCTCCCCTCATCAGCCTCCACCCAGCCCACTTGTGCCACTGCCCATCATTGAGGTGCCCTTTAGCCGCATCGGTATGGACCTAGTTGGGCCGCTGCCAAAATCCCCCTGGAGCCATGAACACATCTTAGTGATACTGGACTATGCAACCTGGTACCCCCGAAGCCATTCCCCTTAGGAAGGCCACTTCCAAAGCCATTGCCCGTGAGCTGTTCATGCTATTTCAGCCGAGTGGGAATACCACAGGAAATATTGACTGACCAGGGAATCCCCTTCATGTCTTGGCTCATGGCAGAGCTTTGCCAGCTCCTTAAGGTGAAGCAGCTCCGCACTTCAAGTATACCACCCCAGGCGGATGGATTGGTTGAAAGATACAACCAGACACTGAAACCGATGTTGTGACGTGGTGGTGGAAAATGGGCGCGACTGGGACCTTATGCTCCCCTATGTGCTATTCGGCATCCGAGAGGTTCCTCAAGCATCCACTGGGTTCACGCCTTTTGAGTTGCTGTTCGGCCGACAGCCCCGTGGGCTGTTGGATGTGGCAAGAGAGGCATGGGAGCAACAACCGGCCCCCCATAGAACCATTATCGAAGATGTGCGAGAGATTCATGAGAGAATTGAACGGGTGATGCCCCTTGTCAGAGAACACCTTGCAGAGTCCCAGCGCACCCAGAAACGGCTGTATGACTGGCCAGCCCAGCCAAGAGAATTCCAACCTGGGGAACGAGTGCTGGTTCTTGTGCCGACTGCAAATTCCTAGCCTACTTGCAGGGACCCTATACCACCATAGAGAAAGTGGGGCCAGCAACGTACCGTGTTTTACCAGGTGGGACGCCGGAAGGAGCAGCAGATCTACCACAACAACCTGCTCAGGAAGTAGCCAGATGCGCCAGCTGGGAATCATCGAGCCATCCTGCAGCCCCTAGTCCAGTCCCATTGTAATTGTCCAAAAAGATGGCACTCTCAGGTTTGTAACGATTTCAGATGGCTGAAAGAAATCTTCAAGCTTTAGCAGGGCCCGTTACTATCTCTACACCCGATCTGACAAAAGGCTATTGGCAGGTGACCCTCACCGCAGACTCAAAGGAGAAGACCTTCAGTACCCCCGGTGGCCACTGGCATTACTGGGTTCTTCCTTTCGGCCTTCACGGGGCTCCTGCCACATTCCAGAGAATGATGGACATCCTTTTGCAACCACACCAGTCCTACTCCGCTGCATACCTGGATGATGTGGTCATCCACTCTGTGAGCTGGGAGGAACATCTTGATCGGTTATGGAGAGTGCTAATGAGTTACAACGGCTGGACTTTACTGCTAACCCAAAGAAGTGCCACCTAAGATATGCAGAGGCACAATAACTGGGCTACCAGATTGGCCGGGGGCTAATCCGACCTCAGAGCAGGAAGATAGAGGCGGTTCAGCAAGCGGTGCGACCACCAACAAAACTCTGGTGTGTGCCTTTTTGGGATTAGGTAAAATATTATTGCTGCTTCATACCAAATTTCTCCTCAATAGCCAGCCCTTTGACAGACCTGACCAAAAAAGGTCAGCCAGAAAAGTTGACGGCAGCAGCGGAAGCCACATTCCAAACCCTCACAGGGCACTCTCATAGAGGGCCAGCTAACGAGGGATTAGCATCGCCCAGGAAACAGCGCTCACACTGCAATCACTGGGGAGTGCATGGTGATAACCGACACCTGAACCTCATCAGCAGAACAGCTTTTAAGGAGAGGAAGTTAAGCTTCAACTCAAGAACGAGACTAATGCCTGTTTTCTGGCTCTCTTTCAGATTCAGGTGTCTGAAGGAACAGCTGGTCACGCCGCATCCACGGATACTTTTTGCTGCACAACCAAGACTCCTGTACCAGAGCATGCCACGCATGTCTACTTGCACCCACTGCTCAATAAACCACCCCTCTGGGGACTTTATTGCATTATTGTCATCCATGGGATCACTCTCCCGCCACATAACAAAGAGAACAGTTATTTTAAATTGTAATCATATTTAGTTATATCACTGTTTATACTGTGTTTTTTGATGATAAATGCAGACTGTTTAAAAAATTAAACAGACTTTTAATGACAGTAGCTGGCTTAAGCAATAAAGTTTCTTGAGGTTTACTGTGGAAATCATTTTGATTAGTTTATGATTTACTGAATGGCCAAGATATTCAATAAGGGAAGTATGCATTGGTCAAAAATCCAGAAATCATACGAACCTTAAACTTTTGAACGATAGTCTACATATAGTTTAAATAGATGTTATTTAATTCCGTGAAACAAGTGGGTCATTTTAGATAATAAGCCACTGTACAAGTCAAGATCATTGTCTGATCATGGTTGCCTTAGGGGCTGGAATAGAATGATTTAGATAAGTAATGTTTATCAGTTGTAGGGTGTGACTAATGTTTGGAGTTTCTATGCACTTAAATAATTGATCCCTCCTTTCTGGAGTAATTTATTGTTCTACAGTATTAACCAGATGGTTAATCTCCATGGAGGGACTAATAACACAGAACTAATACTTTTCATCCTTATTCCTGAAACGCACTAATTAAATACCCTATCTGAGTGGTGGCTTTAATACTTAACCTTTTTTTAATGCGGCTCCCTTCATGTTTTTAAGGGCTAACAAAGTCTGAATTTACATCAACCTCCAGGAAATAAAGATGATTTGGTGTTGACTTTAACTGTGTACTTTGAAACCTGCTGGCTGCTTCTAAATGTTTTCATAATCAGGGTGTGCAATATCATTTATAAAACCTCTGCTTATATGACACCCAAGCAATTCCAGTATCTGCACATTGAGACTATGCAAATGAATGTATGCTCTAGAATCTCACAGTTTTACTGCTAAAAGCAGTAAAGCTCTGACTCAAATAATAAAGCTGTCCTCTGGTACGCATCTTCCTCTTGCGTGAAAAGTCCAAAAGGCACACTGTCATACGTAGTTAATGGATAGGGGAGTTTTTTTTGTTTGTTTTTTTGATAAGATAAACCGCATTTCAGATTTCATGTGTTAAATGTCTCAAGCCAAAGAAGCTCTTTATTTTGAATACTTGACTAACTCACGATTTGTCCTGACTTGTTGCAATTCAGCTCATTGGAAACTTCCAGTGAGTCAAGCTCTCGGGCTGTTAATGACGTCTCTTCACAGCCCTCCGTGGTTGATGGTGATAATACGGCCATGATGGAGCAAAGTCTAGGGGCTATAAAGTGATGATCACTAGGGACACTTCCTTGTTACTGTCACACAAGCGAATGGAAAAATTAAGTTTGGACACGTATGTTTTTAATTCCTTCTTGGAATTAGTCAGTAAGGGCGTATTG